>NC_069509.1:47769032-47929032 GCF_027579735.1 Bombina bombina
TTAAATACTGCAGAATTGCAAAATCATCAAGTGCATAATAAAAAAACAATTCAGTAACTCTGAATGTTAAATGTGCAGTCGTTTTTTTCTGACAATTTTTAAATTTTTGGAAAAGATTGCATTTAAAGCTGGTATTCATTTGTATGTGTAGGTTTCAAAATATGACCAGAACCAGTAGTGAATAGCTTTTTTTTATTTTATTTATTACGTAAATAGTTTCTATTTAAGAGAAATACTTGCCACAAATACAAAATGAAAATAAAATATCAATAATTAAAAAAAAATATTCCTATAGAACAAAATGTCCCTGTTTTACTAAAAATGTATTTCATATTTTTGCCATTCTCTTGTATTATGTGACAGTCATCAACCAATCACAGACTCAAAAGTGTATACACTGTAAACTCTTGCACATGCTCAGTAGGAGCTGATGCCTCAAATTGTGCTTATAAAAAGACTGCACAATTTGCTAATGGAAATGAATTGGAAAGTCTCTTGAAACTGCATGTTCTGTAAATACATTATTCTGTGACATCAATCCTACACAGTGGTTACTTATATCAGAGAATAATCTCATTTAAATCTGTTCCTAGTTGGATACAATATCATAGTGTTAATGCAACTTAAACAGCCTCGTGCTTCAGACCCATCGGCAGTAACTCCTGTATTGGGACCCTAATGGTTGAGGACCATGGGTTAGTGTCACCTGTATTACAAATATTGTGCATTATTATCCTGGCGTGATCCAGTTTATTTCTACTGATTATAGGTACAATAAGCTGTAAAATTGGTTTCCGTTTGTGTTTCCAATAACTTGTTTCACCAGCTGCAGATAAAATAAAATGTATGAAACGATAATCCTTTGTGTTTGTTTTGTATATGAAATAGCTGGCTTTGTTCTTTCATTCCACAACCCATTAAAATAGGTTGAACATATCTTTTTGTTTTATCACTTTCTATACAAACACATGCTTCCTTATTTTGTCTCTGACTGTTTACTAAAGGTCAACTTAGAGAGAACAATTTAAAATTAACATTTTATTACTTATCTCTCCAACCTCCCTCTGGGAGTGTCATTTCTTTCTCTGGCTATGTTTGCACAGCTTTTTTTTTATAGCCAATATTTAATTATTAAAAAGTTTAGTATATATGGGGATACCACAGGCCAAAGCAGACACTTTGAATGCCAAAATAAAGCTAAATAAGCTATTTGTAAACAACTGAATACACACCAGCAGGTAAAATGGTACTTTGATTGATCACTTCTAATAAAGATACGCAGTAACTTACTTTTTAATCTTGCCGTGACATTTTAATACCCTGCGCTCAGGCTGCCCACCTTAAAACTAATTTTTTTTTGGTGAGAGAATGGTTTGAACTGTTCTCAAATCGGCGCCATAGCTACAAAAAAGTGCTGTATGGCTAGAGCGCTGATTGGAGAACAGTTCAAACCGTTATGTCACAAAAGAAAGAGTTTTGAAGGGGGCAGCTGGAGCGCGTGGTATTAAAATAGCACGGCTAGATTAAAAAGTAAGTTACAGCGAATCTTCATTAGAAGTGATCAGTTAAAGTCCATCTAAAATATCACTTAGATTCCGAACCTGATTTTAAAACATGTCAAGTTTACCATCACTTGAAAGGGTAGGACATTTTACAGTACATAAAATGTCATTCTTTCAGGACCATGGTCAGCGACCGGCTGAATATTCAGCACCCTGGCCAGCTCCTGCCGTTCCTTTATATTAACAACCTTGTGTTAAAGGCCTCAGTAGCCACTTTTATGATTTTATTGTAGTGGGAAATATGTCTCAAAATGCTAGTAACACATTTTATTTTGACTATCCTTGTATTTAGAATCTCCTTTAAAACTGTGTTCAACTTTTGCTTTTTTAATTTTTTACCACTGTTATAAAATGATCTTTCTAAGCATCCTTTTTTTTGCCATGTACTTTTATGTCACAGGACCCTTTTTTATTAATAATAAAACTGTGCCACAGAAGTAGCTAATGGAGTTTTGTATGGCCATACTACAAGAAGGTTTACATCTTTTTAAGGATGTGCACTTTAAGAAAAATATAAGCTGTTCAGAATTAAGCATCCTAAATTCTAGACAGCTAGAATAGACTATATACATGATCAAATACTTTTATATGGGATAGTAAATATTTTTATGATTCATGCATTGAGATGTCAGTCTTGGAAGTTAAGCATACGCTCTTACTGTCATTCTGTAAATGAAACTATGTAATGTATAAACGTGTACATCTAACTGCCAATTGGAAAACTATGTTTGAATGTGGGGTTTAGAGAATGTGGCCCTCAATATCAGACTATGTGGCTGTTCTTGCCAGTGTCTTGCACTGTATTTTGGTTTACTTATTCCTAAATCTGCCATTCTCCTTTTAGTAACTGCATGTTTGTATAAAAAACACAATAAAAAGATATGCTTTTAAATTAATTTGGCTCTGATTTTTTGATTTTGTTTCTCTGTTGTATTTTATGCATCAATATTAACTTAAAAAGCTGGAATCTCGAACCATAGATTTTGACAGCAGATAAGACCATAGGTCCAACAAGTCTTCTCATATTCCTGTAAAGCATATACTTAATTAGCCTTATGCTCATCCCAGGCATTTCTGAAGTCCGACACAGTGTTTGTCTGTACCACCTTTACTGGAAGAATTTTCCACTACTATACTACCTTTTTATGTGAAGAATTGTTTCAACAAATTACTTCAGCGCCTGCTACCATTTAACATGAGATCATAACCCCTTATTTGTCTGTCTCTTTTTAAAAAAAAGCCGTTCAGCATCAGATTTATCTAATTTTGGACTTGTTTTTAATTTGTTTTATGTGTATTTTTTTTTTTTTATACAGAATAAAGTATTCTTAAAGTGAATGTAAACTGAGAAATGTGTGCCCAGTTTTTAAAAATAGGGGCACTTTCATTCATCAAAGTTTACATTTTAGCCGTTTTTTTGAAATACTTAACTTTTCTTCATGAAGCCGGACCAGAGATTCCCCCGCCTGCCACATGTCTCTTCATAGGTCAGAAATGAAGAATCCGGCTTCCTCCAATCACGGCATGGCCTCAGGCAATGTTTGCTCTAGAAGGGAAGCTGTGATTGGAAGAAGCCGGATTCTTCATTTCTGACGTAAGAAGAGAAGAGCGGCAGGCGGGTAATCGCTGGTCTGGCTTCATGAAGAAATGGTAAGTATTTTAACAAAACGGCTGAAATGTAAACTTTGATGAATGAAAGTGTCCCTGTTTTTAATAGGATTTTTAAAAACCTGCACACATTCCTCAAAGTTTACATTCACTTTAAAATTATTTTTCTACTATATGCAAAAAAAAAAAAAATGTAATATAGCCACTTGTGTTCAAATAGTTATTAAGAGAATATTATTTAAAAAAAAATAATCAGCTCCACTAAAAAGTGATTAGAAAATATGCCAGTCTTCGTTATTTTTTAATCTTCTATCACAAGGTTGACTTGACTTACAATTGTCAATTAAGAACTTTATGGTAAAAAAATGAAGCTATATAGCAAAAATATTTGAGAAAATCCAAGCTCTGTCTGTGTAGTTTATGGTTTATGTTAATTGAAAAAATATTTACTCACTATAATAAAAGGACAGTCAAAAAGACAAAAAAAAATCTTTAAAACTGTGCTTACAATTTGGTCTCCTTGTGCAGTTATAAAGTGTTTTTTTTTATGTGAGTGCCCTGTGGCTAAACTGAGGATTGGTTGAAGAGAAAAAAGTCACATTATGAAAAAAAGATCTTTTACAGTGGGAGACTGAAGCAGGGGATTAGAAGATAAGGTATACAGTAAAAATTAAAGTTAAGCAGCCTCTTGTATAAAAATGAATTAATTAAACTGCACTTAAAATATATTTTAGATTTGAGATCTTGTTAGTGAACCAGTTACATTAAAGGGACACTAAACCCAATTTGTTTATTTCATGATTCAGATAGAGAATGCAATTTTAAACAACTTTCTAATTTACTCCTATTATCAAATTTTCTTTCTTCTCTTGCTATCTTTATTTAAAAAGCAGGAATATAAATCTTAAGAGCCGGACCATTTTTGGTTCAGAACCTGGGTTATGCTTGCTTATTGGTTTGCTAAATGATGCCACCAATAGGCAAGCACTATCCAGGGTGCTGAACTTAAAATGGGCTGGCACCTAAGCTTTAAATTCCTGATATTTAATAAATAAAGATAGCAAGAGATCGAAGAAAAATTGATAATAGGAGTAAATTAGAAAGTTGCTTAAAATTGCATTCTCTATCTGAATCATGAAAGTAAAAATTTGGGTTTAGTATATAACACGTTTAAACAACTTTCCAATTTTCTTCTGTTATCAATTTACTTTCTTTGCTTGACATCCTTTGTTAAAGCATTTCTTTAGCATTCTATGTGCAGCAATGTTATACATTGTTGCAAAACCACTGCATCCATAGACTGATAAAGACACTTGTATCCTGGGATTCTATTATCCTACCTAGGTTTCCTCTTCAACAAAGGATACCAGGAGAAAGAAGCAAATTAAATAACAGAAGGGAAGTTGTTTAAAAATCTATGCGCTATCTGAATCATGAACGTTTAACTCTTATGTCTCTTTAAAAGCAATATATTGCTATCTATATGTTAAAATATAAATACTTTTGTACTGCATAAAAAGGGTTATGTGAAATATGTTTTCTAACAAGAAGTGCGCGCTTGTGCTCAACTGGTTTCTGTTTATTGGTGGAAAATACATGCCCCAAGAGCATACATTAAAAAGTGTCACGTGCATATGTGTTAAAAAATTTTTTAATATATTTAAAAATATCCTCTTTAAGATGCAACAAAGAAAAAAAAAAAGTTTGGGTATGTAAAAGTGAAAAAGCAAAATGCACTAATATGGTGGAGCATTTTATTATTGCACTTTTGCTTGCATGTAACTATGTATTTAACCTCTGCAGTCAGCTCCAGTGCAGCAGTCACTACTGGGAGCTATCTGAATACATCTGATGAGCCAATGACTAGAAACAAATATGTGTAGCCAGCAATCACCAGCTAGCTCCCAGCTCTCTCCCAGTGTCTTAAACTTACATTCTCCATCCAAATCAAGTTTAATTTTGACTTTTCTATCCCTTTAAAATGTCCCTTTAATTTATACATTGCATGCATATTATAGGAATTATGTCAGTCACTAAAGAAAAAGCTCTGACATTTATTAAAGGGATATGAAACCCAAAAATGTTCTTTTCTGATTTTGATGATTTCCTTTAGTATTGGTCCTACTTTTGGTAACTAAAAATGTTTCCTATCTGAAGACTGAAAATAATCAGATATTAGAAAGAACACACTAACAAAGTGTATCACAGTATGTTGTAACCAAACAGAAACGTCCTCGTAGCTGTCACTTCATCAGTTCATCAAAGACAATGTGAAGAACACAAGCTCATTAGTTTTGCAAGCTACGGTCAGCCTCCCCCGATTCGGCTCTGACCTTCAATAGGATTTCCCCCTCCGGCAATCTCATAGACATTTCATGTGCTCTATAATCCCGTTCAGCTCATTATCCTTTATTTAAGGTTCCCTTAAAGCACTGGAATCAAATCAATTAGAAGGTGGCACAAGAGTCCTTTGTACTCATTAGCAGCATATCCAGCGTTTTTATGAAGAATCCCGGTTTTATTCCTTTGCTCTTGGCTTTCATTGGTGACGTTCTAAGATTACAATAATCACAATCAAAATGCTTTCTCAATCAGTGCCCAAGAAATATATTTATTTTATACATTTACATAATGAACCAAAGTTTCATTATCATCAATGTTCTGTGTGACAAACAGGTGTATGACATCAGCTGATTATTTCAATTCTTGTTTTTTATTCAGATTCCAAAGGTCAAGGACTTAAAGGGACGTAAAACCCATTTTTTTCTTTCTTTCAGGATTCAGTTAGAATGTACAATTTTAAACAACTTTCCAATGCACTTTTCTTTTCAATTTTTCTTTGTTTTCTTGTTATCCTTTGGTGAAAAGCAGGATGATAAGTTCAGGAGTGTGCACGTGTCTGCAGCCCTATATGTCAGCAGTTTTGCATCAATCTTACACATTCGCAAGAGCACTAGATGGAAGCACTATTTCCTGTCATGTAGTGCTTCAGGAATGTGCACGCTTCCTATCTAGATATCTCCTCAACAAAGAATAACATGAAAACAAAGCAAATTTGATCAAATACGTAAATTGGAAACTTTTTTAAATTGTATGTTAAATTTTGTGTTTAGTGTCCCTTTAAATGGGTATTTATGTCTTTTAATAAAACTGTTACCACATTGTAAGATATCTGACGACTTTTTATTTTCCTGTTGACTGATTCTTCTTATCCAAACATTTCTGAACCACTGGAAGACTCCAGACATAAAAACTCGAAAACAATGTATTTACAACAATGTATCCTGATAGGCTGTCTGGTATATAGTTGAGTGCTGGCATCTCATATGGATACTGAAGACATCTTAGCTATAAATTTAAGTTGGCATTTGGCTTCCACAAATATGTATTTCTATGTTTATGAGCGCTACTACAGGTGGCCCTCGTTTTACAACGGTTCAATTTACACTGTTTCAGAATAACAACCTTTTTTTTCCAGTCATGTGACTGCTATTGAAAAGCATTGAGAGGCAGTGCATTTATTAAAATAGCCAGTAGGTGGAGCTGTCCGCTTGTGTTGCAGTAAAGCCAAGCAAGCTGAAATTAATCAGTTTAACCAGATCTGAGCTATCGAGCAGATTTTAAAGGAACAAGATCTTCCTGTCTATAACTCAGTCAAGATTGGAATGCATAGAAAGAACTATTTGCAGAAAAATTCAAGTGAAGTCTGTGTTGTGTGATTATTTTATTAGGTTTATAATGCTGTTTAGCAAATGTTTTTGTTCATTTAACTTAGTTTAATTATATATTCTGTGTTGTGTGATTATTTTATTAGGTTTATAATGCTGTTTCGCATTTAAAGTCTTCATTTCAAAGCTTTTAAAATAATGTATTAGGTGTTACTTATGACAATTTTGAGAGGGGCCTGGAACCTATCTCCCTCGCTTCCCATTGACTTACATTATAAACTGGGTTTCAATTTACAACGGTTTTGATTTACAACCATTCCTTCTGGAACCTAACCCCGGCGTAAACTGAGGGCTACCTGTATTTACAAGACAATTATTAGTATTCATTTCAAATAGGTTTCTAATAGATAGAGCGCTGTTTTCAGACAATTTTGCTTTCGCTGGACACAGGATATTAAAATGTAATATACAGAAACACACTTTAATTGTTGCATGAGCAGCTTTCTGATAGATCTCTGAATAGAAACAACATAACTTGCGTACTTGTGTGTTTAATCCTCAGATAATTTATATTTTACAGTTTATGATTTCTTGGGCAGCGATAGCCTCACTAGGTTGATTCTACGTCTACTCAGGCGCAAGGGGGGGGGGGAGACAGTAATTAGGGGATCAAGTACAGGTTGTGTAAAATGACATGAGCACTTCTTGTTTAAGTGGAAACATAAAGTTTTATTTCAAATATAATTTACACCAATCTGCCATTTACTTGTATTTGGAAAAATAACTGTGAAGATAATGATGACTTTTTTTTTACCTTACCTCCTGCGCATGCACTTAGTACCGCTGGCGGCACCACATGGTATCACTCAGAGCATACACAAAGGACAAATTGTACATGCACGTGGCTGTATTGAAAAAGGGACACACGCACATTGTTATTGTATTATTATAAAAGGGCTTAAAATTACTTTTTTAACTTTAATTGCTTGAGCTGGTATCGTTTGTTTCTGTTTGATGATATTCTTCCTAACATCATCCAAAATGGGGAGGGGTGGTAATGTTCCATTAACTCTTTCCCGCTGTTAGAACGTTCCATGCCGTCCTAACTGTGCTGGGCATGAAATGTCCTAGCCATTTGACTGTACTGAAGCCATAGCGGCTTGCTAAATGGGATTGTGGGTTGGAGGGCATGCCTAGCGCCAAAGGCACTCCCCCCTGACCCGATCCCATCATTGAAATCACGTGATTGCATGACAAATCGCGTGATTTCAATTTGTTTACACAAAACAAAACCAGTCCTTAGCCTTACACAAAACAAGACCAGTCCTTAGCCTTAGCACTAAGCAGGAATGCTACCCTTGAACATTATGACGTTGTAATGAATTTTAGCATCGTTTTGATGCAAGCTGCGGTAAGCTCAAATAAAAGCTGTGTTTTACCTACAACGAGTGCCTGGTGCTCCTTATCAGTTTGTGTGTTCTCTTCAATTTGTTTACATCAGAACTTGGTTCAGATGTAGACAAATTAGTCCAGGTGGGAAAGGGTTAAAAAAATATTTTGGGGTACTCGGTAATACGTGGAAAAATGTTATCCTGGGTTTATCAAGCACTTTTAGATGTGGCATTCAATAAGTTAAAATGGCCCTAATAATAATCAAGAATATGTATTGTCAAACAGACCTAGCACATTAAAGGGACAGTCTACTTGATTTTTATTGTTTAAAATGATAGAGACCATTCCCCAGCTTTGCACAACCAACATTGTTATATTAATATACTTTATAACCTCTAAGTTTGCCTGTTTCAAAGCCCCTGCAGGCTGCCTCTTATCTCAGTGCATTTTAAATCTTGCACAACAGTTAGACAGTGTTAGTTCATCTGTGCCATATAGATAACATTGTGCTCACTCCCATGGAGAATGATAATAGTTATAACAAAGGGACATGAAACCCAAAAATGTTCTTTTATGATTTACAGTAGACAGAGGATTCAATTTAGAAAAAGTTTCCAATTTACATCTATTATCAAATTTACTTAATTCTCATGGTATTCTTTGTTGAAGAGACATCTATATAGATAGTGTGCATGTCTGAAGCACTACATGACAGGATATAGTGGTGTCATCTAATGTACTTGCTAATGTATATCTCAACAAAACTGCTGCCATTTAGTGCTGGAGATATGTGCACACTCCTGACCATATATCCCTGCTTTTGATCAAAGAATTAACAAGAAAACAAAAAAAATTGATAATACAAGTACATTGTAAAGTTCTTTAAAATTGTGTATTCTGTCTGACACATTAAAGGAAAATTATTTATCTTTTTAAACAATAACAATTTTTTAAGTAGACTGTCCCTTTAAGTATAGGGCCTTTTTCACCAAACTGATAATGTTAAAGGTGGTCGGATAAATGATTAAAATGGCTAATTTTAATTGCATTGACATCGAGAAGAGCTCATGTGCTGATAATTATGAAACAATAGATTATCAATCCCCTAGTTTGCAATTAACATTTGTTTAAAATGAATAAACTGCTCTTACAAATGCCCTTTTAAGATAGACTTATCCCTGGGACATTTACTTAAAGGACCAGTCAACACAGTAGATTTGCATAATCAACAAATGCAAGATAACGAAACAATGCAATAGCACTTTGTCTGAACTTCAAATGAGTAGATTTTTTTCTGACAATTTAAAAAGTTATGTCTTTTTCCACTCCCCCTGTACCATGTGACAGCCATCAGCCAATCACAAATGCATACACGTACCATGTGACAGCCATCAGCCATTCACAAATACATACACACTTATTCTTGCACATGCTCAGTAGGAGCTGGTGACTCAAAAAGTTTAGATATAAAAAGACTGTGCACATTTAGTTAATGGAAGTAAATTGGAAAGTTGTTTAAAATGGCATGCTCTATCTGAATAATGAAAGTTTAATTTTGATTGAGTGTCCCTTTAAAGCAAATAGAAGGATCACGTATTTGTGTCCCTTTAAAGGGACATTAAATTCAAATTCTGCATAAAATGTTTAACCCCTTCAATGTTGTCTTCTGCACTTCCCATACATTGCAAAACATTACAATATGTTGACCTTTATCTGCCTACCTCATAAATCCTCATTAGTGTAGTGGAAGAATGAGGAGGGAAAGGAGGTGTTTTGCTCATTGTTTAATTCCTGGTGGTGATGGGAAGTGTGACATCATCACACTGTGCAGGCTGATATCTCACAATAAGGAAATGCCAAGATGCAGAGATCCTTCTATATCTCTCCTACTGTGTCTAGAGTTGCCACTTCAGCCATGTTTTCCTGGACATATAAGTTACACATGCTGTATAGAGCATATAAATAGTGCTGTCCAGAAACACAATACATGTTCCTCCCTGCACACCCTGCAGCATGTGTAACTCATAAGTGTCCAGGAAAACATGGCTAAGGTGACAACCCTAACTTTGACTGTGTCCAATCCTATGAGGGTGCCTCTCTTCCAGAGACAATATACATGTCAACCCCTCTACTACAACACAGAAGAACATATGAGCTTAAAAAAAAACAACAAGCAGGACGTAGACACCAATGACATAATATATCTTTCAAATGAGGGGTCACTTGTCCTTCTAGGATGCATGTGGTGACTGAGAAATGACAATTACTAGGCCCAATGAATATCACTGTATGAATCTGTATATGTTACCCATAGTCCTCTATACGCTGTTTAAACCACTATCCATCTTTACTCCTTCATATCCTTAGATTATGAATCAAATTAAGCAGACAGTAAATCACTTAAAGGGACACTGAACCCAAATTTTTTCTTTCATGATTCCGATAGAGCATACTATTTTAAGCAAATTTCTGATTTACTCCTATTATCAAATGTTCTTCATTCTCTTGGTATCTTTATTTGAAGTGCAAGAATCTAAGTTTAGATGCCGGCCCATTTTTAGTGAACAACCTGGGTTGTTCTTACTGATTGGTGGATAATTTCATCCACCAATAATAAAGTGCTGTCCAGAGTTCTGAACAAAACAAAAAAAACTTAGATGCCTTCTTTTTCAGATAACGATAGCAAGAGAACAAAGAAAAATTGCTAATAGAAGTAAATTAGAAAGTTGCTTAAAATTGCATGCTCTATCTGAATAACAAAAGAAAAAAATTGTGTTCAGTGTCCCTTTAAAGGGACATTTAGGTCAAAATTAAACTTTAATGAATCAGATAGAACATGCAATTTTAAACAACTTTTCAGTTTACTTCTGTAATCTAATTTGCTTTGTTCTTTTGGAATCCCTTGTTGATAAGCATACCTAGGTAGACTCAGGAGCAGCAATGCACTACTGGGAGCTAGCTGCTGATTGGTTTGGCTATCTCCCAGTTGTCCATTGCTGCTCCTTCAACAAAGGATACCAAGAGAATGAAGCAAATTTAATAATATAAATAAATTGTAACGTTTTTTAAATAGTTTGTTCTATATGACTGTAAGTGCAAAAGATTGTGTGCACAAATAAAGCTGAAAACGTTTTTACCTTGAATCTGGGATGCGCTTTGTGTTCTTATCTTTCCAGTATGTTCTATATGAATCTATTTTTGAAAGAAAAAATGTGGGCTTCATGTCCCTTTAACTCTTAAGTTTCCTTTATCTTCGGTTTTCAAATCCATCAAATTGACTTTCAATACTGAAAACCTTTCCCCCTCCACTCTGAGATTTTTGTCATAATCCATAATTCGAAGAACAAAATGGAGGACAGAGTTCTCTACAGATAATTAGATGTTTAATCTTTTAAAATTAGATAGTGTTACAACTGGTTGACCACTACTCCCAATGTATGGTATAATAACACAATGTTTGCCTTAGCCTAGTGTAAGACATTACTGTTGGTGCTGAGTATAAACAGAATCAGTTTCTCCTAATTAGGTCAGGAGCATATAAAGATCAGAGACAAGAGGGTGCTTAAACAGAAGCACGTTCAGCTTCTGATCCCCTGTAAAAGTCATTATTGGCTTTACGATCTGTATTTAGAGCAAGGAAAGCTGAGTCTCTAATCTGGAAGGAGACTTAAAATTCACGTTGTGGTTATCGTGGGGTCTTAATGCTTTAGCAAAACAATTTAACGTGTGTTCAAATACAGGGCTCCATCAATAACTGTCTTTATAGGGGTTTATTATAAATCTAGGAAGCAGTCACTTGTTAACACATTTGTCTGTTATCTACTAGGCATGTGCATATGGAGGTTTCGGATGCCTCTGAATGCGGAACAAGGCAGCACTCCGGCTTCGAAATGAGCCAACCACCGCCTTTTTCCTAATTTCAGAGGCTTCGGAAACCTCCAAATATATGCATAGGCAAAGTGAGATTTACACCATCATTGATAACAGGTACACATTGGTTAAATGCCCTCTTTCTACCCATTTGTGTCCATTGTTTTTTTTCTTGTTATAGAACTTCAAATATCTATACACTGTTAACTGCACACAAATAAGTATCTGTTAATAAACAGATATGTCTACTCACACTCAGTAGAGCTATAACTTAGCTCTAAGAAAAAAAGGATCATGTATGATTTTCAATTAAATATGAATCAGGGGACATCGAGATGGATTAAAATGATTTATTCATCAACTCGCAAATCGCTCGGGTAAAAGGGAAACATATGAAAAGAATCACACAGCCGACCGTTAAATCTCCGATATTGGCGAAACTGTGTTCAAATTCAGAGTCCCAACCCTCCTTGTGACATTACAGTCCCAACAGTCCAATGAAATCCAACACACATTTCACCTGCTTTTTCAAGGAATGAGACATGACAAGAAGCTTGTGATAGTACAAGACGTTATCGCTTAACATCCCAAAAGGATATCCCTCTCAGTAACATGCCCATAGGTGGATACCTATTATTATATTATATCTAATGATATATCCAACCCTGGGCTTGTTTCCATTGAGCACCAATTGGGTTTGTTTGAGCTCGCAAATCTAAAAAAATACATAATGCTTACCGAGAATTTCTGAAGGTGCGTTTTCCATCATTACTGGCAGACGATATGCCGAAATTATACCCTGTTTCCATTCAGTAGGCAAACAGGTAAAACACTGTTGGGTGCTGTTGTTAATGTCTCAAACATCATGGCATGCTCATCTAAAAGAGGAAAAATCTTTTTTTGAGGCCTCTTTTCCATTGAGTTATTAAAGTTTACAAACAACGCAAGCTTTTCTCTTTTTACATTTATTTCTGTATAGGCCTAGTTGGAGTTATGTTCTTAATTATATTTCAATATGTACTTACATATAAAAATATAACCAAGCACATACCTCCAAAAAACCACCTAGGCCGGTGCCTGGAGCAGCACTAAATATTATATCTAAAAAGAAATTTAAACAAAAAAAGCCTGTAATTAATAAAAATTTAAAAAAATAAATATATATATATAAATTAAATGCTTTAGATATGTATTAATGCATTATGTGATCTACAATAACTCTCTGAATCACTCTAGCTCAAAACCCACTTAACTAACGCAAATAACTCCTCTGTCTTTCTCTCTGGAGGAGATCACAGGTAAGGAGCACAGGCGCAAAAATGTAATTGTATAATCTAAGGTCGGGTTACCATAGCACTGAACTTGTTATGGTGCGATTTTCAAGAAATCCGCTGTCAGTTAGTAGCGTTCACACGGCATTAACTTACATGGAAAGACAGACTGCACGTATTACACTAGATATTACAAAGGAAAAATGGTATTAAAATGGAGCCGTAAACTACTTTTAGCTGTCAGCCGGTTTGATAGCTTAAGGGTCCATTTTTCTTCAGCTAAAAGCACTTTTTCGAAAGAAGAGAAAGGAGTTTAGCCAGGGCTAAGTGCTTCCTCTTGCATATAGTCAGACTTCATAGAAAGGTAGGTCTACTTTTATGTTTTCCGGGGGAAGAGGTAAAGGAAATCACAAATTACTGCCCTCTGAGATGTGACCTGCAAAGACTAATATAAGAGGAAACATCATGTTTTGTCTGCAGGTTGGTGCTATCAGCTGAAAGTCTCTTTATTACAAGTGAAGACAGCAAGAAAGCAATAAACAGGATTGTTCAAGTACTGCAAACAATGATAGGAGACAAATAGTAACAGACCAGCAATGTGTAGAATACACAGGTATGCAGCAGTCAAGTAAATAATTGTTATAATGTATGGCTTAAATGGGTAAGAAAGTGGATACACATGTATGAAAGCTGAAATCTGAATATACAGGTATGTTTTAATCTCTGGTTGGTAACTAAATACAAAGGTGCTATGGAGACAAGTTGGGTATTGAAACCCATGTATGCTGTAAGCTGCATCTGGATGCATAGATATGCAGTAGTCCTTGAAAGATAACTGTAAACAAAAGTGCCCTGGAGACAAACTGAGATAGATATCTTTGGAGCAAGCTGAGACATGTTTCACAGCAGCGGGGTAATAGATAAGCCAGCACAGAGTGGTAGGACTAACAGTTGTGTATCTTTACAGTGAAATCCAGAATGAGAGGTCAGGTTAGAAACAAAGGGTCAGAGTTCAGACAGGCAGGGGCAGACTGAGACCAATCAGGACCCTGGGCAAAAGTTAGGAAAGGGTCCCCACTGTCTCACACTGACCTAAATGTATTCAAATTTATGCAAATGAACATGGCAGTCTCCCTGCCCTGCCCCACCAGATCCCCCAACCTCCAAGGCCAGGACCCCAACATCAAGGGCCAGAGACAGGGCCCCCAACATCCAGGTCCAAATCCCACACTCCATGGCCCTCACAACTACAGACCCCCAACAGGGCACCCCTCCTCTAGGTCCCCCCAAGCAACAAACCCCACATCTTGAAACAAGGCCCCCACTAAAAACACACTCAATTACTTAGTTACAGATAGGGCAGCTGTCAGCCCCAGCTTAAGCAGCACACCAGGAGCCATGGAGATTCCATTTGTGGTAACCGCTACATGCTGGACACTTAGTCCAGGTCCTATATCCCCGGCTGATCACTCCGCCCCTGCAGACAGGTAGCAAGGGACAAAATCTGTAGACAGAAGCAGTGCTAGTAGAACAAACCCAGATCACAAACAAGACAGGTAGAAAGGGACAAAATCTGTATGCAGAAACAGTGCTAGTAGAACAAAACAAGGTCACAAACTAGACAGGTAGCAAGGGACAAGATCTGTAGGCAGAAGTAAGTGCTAGTAGAACCAACCCAGGTCACAAATAAGACAGGTAGCAAGGGCCAAACTTTATAGGCAGAAACAGTGCTAGTAGAACAAACCAAGGTCACAAACAAGACAGGTAGCAAGGGACAAAATCTGTAGGCAGAAGCAGTGCTAGTAGAACAAACCCAGGTAACAAATAAGACAGGTAGCAAGGGACAAACTTTGTAGGCAAAAGCAGTGCTAGTAGAACAAACCAAGGTGGCAAACAAGAAAGGTAGCAAGGGACAAAATCTGTAATAAGAAGCAGTGCTAGTAGAACAAACCAAGGTCACAAATAAGACAGGTAGCAAGGGAAAAATATCTATAGGCAGAAGCAGTGCTAGTAGAACAAACCAAGGTCACAAATAAGACAGGTAGCAAGAGACAAAATCTGTAGGCAGAAGCAGTGCTAGTAGAACAAACCAAGGTCACAAACAAGATAAGTAGCAAGGGACAACATCTGTAGGCAGAAGCAGTGCTAGTAGAACAAACCAAGGTCACAAACAAGACAGGCAGCAAGGGACAAAATCTGTAGGCAGAAGCAGTGCTAGTAGAACAAACCCAGGTCACAAACAAGACAGGTAGCAAGGGACAAAATCTGTAGCCAGAAGCAGTGGTAGAAGAACAAACCGAGGTCACAAACAAGACAGGTAGCAAGGGACAAAATCTGTAGGCAGAAGCAGTGCTAGTAGAACAAACCAAGGTCACAAATAAGACAGGAAGCAAGGGACAAAATCTGTAGGCAGAAGCAGTGCTAGTGGAACAAACCGAGGTCAAAAACTAGACAGGTAGCAAGGGACAAAATCTGTAGGCAGAAGCAGTGCTAGTAGAACAAACCAAGGTCAGAAACAAGACAGGTAGCAAGGGACAAAAGCTGTAGACAGAAGCAGTGCAAGTAGAACAAACCAAGCTCACAACCTAGACAGGTAGCAAGGGACAAAATCTGGAGGCAGAAGCAGTGCTAGTAGAACAAACCAAGGTCAGAAACAAGATAGGTAGCAAGGAAAAAAACTGTAGACAGAAGCAGTGCTAGTAGAACAAACCCAGGTCACAAACAAGACAGGTAGCAAGGGACACAATCTGTGGGCAGAAGCAGTGCTAGTAGAACAAAATAAGGTCACAAGCTAGACAGGTAGCACGGGACAAAATCTGTAGGCAGAAGCAGTGCTAGTAGAACAAACCCAGGTCACAAATAAGACAGGTAGCAAGAGACCAAAAACTGTAGGCAGAAGCAGTGCTAGAAGAACAAACCAAGCTCACAAACTAGACAGGTAGCAAGGGACAAAATCTGTAGGCAGAAGCAGTGCTAGTAGAACAAACCAAGGTCACAAACTAGACAGGTAGCACGGGACAAAATCTGTAGGCAGAAGCACTGCAAGTAGAAAAAACCAAGGTCACAAACAAGACAGGTAGCAAGGGACAAAATCTGTAGGCAGAAGCAGTGCTAGTAGAACAAACCAAGGTCACAAATAAGTAACGTAGCAAGGGACAAAATCTGTAGGCAGAAGAAGTGCTAGTAGAACAAACCCAGGTAACAAACAAGACAGGTAGCACAGGATAAAATCTGTAGGCAGAATCAGTGCTAGTAGAACAAATCAAGGTCAAAAACAAGACAGGTAGCAAGGGACAAAATCTGCAGGCAGAAGCAGTGCTAGTAGAACAAACCAAGGTCACAAACAAGACAGGTAGCAAGGGACAAAATCTGTACGCAGAAGCAGTGCTAGCAGAACAAACCCAGGTCACAAACAAGACAGGTAGCAAGGGACAAAATTTGTAGGCAGAATCAGTGCTCGTAGAACAAACCAAGGTCACAAACTAGACAGGTAGCAAGGGACAAAATCTGTAGACAGAAGTAGTGCTAATAGAACAAACCAAAGTCACTAACAAGACAGGTAGCAAGGGACAAAATCTGTAGGCAGAATCAGTGCTAGTAGAACAAACCCAGGTCACAAACTAGACAGGTAGCACCGGCAAAATCTGTAGGCAGAAGCAGTGCTAGTAGAACAAACCAAGGTCACAAATAAGACAGGTAGCAAGAGACAAAAAAATCTGTAGGCAGAAGCAGTGCTAGAAGAACAAACCAAGCTCACAAACTAGACAGGTAGCATGGGACAAAATCTGTAGGCAGAAGCAGTGCTAATAGAACAAACCAAAGTCACTAACAAGACAGGTAGCAAGGTACAAACGTAGTAGGAAGAAGCAGTGCTAGTAGAAAAAACCAAGGTCACAAACTAGACAGGTAGCACCGGAAAAATCTGTAGGCAGAAGCAGTGCTAGTAGAACAAACCAAGGTCACAAACAAGAAAGGTAGCAAGGGATAAAATCTGTAGGCAGAAGCAGTGCTAGTAGAAAAAAACCAAGGTCACAAATAAGAAAGGTAGCAAGGGGCAAAATCTGTAAGCAGAAGCAGTGCTAGTAGAACAAACCCAGGTCAAAAACAAGACAGGTAGCAAGGGACAAAATCTGTATGCAGAAGCAGTGCTAGAAGAACAAACCAAGCTCACAAACTAGACAGGTAGCAAGGGACAAAATCTGTAGGCAGAAGCAGTGCTAGTAGAAAAACCCAGGTCACAAATAAGACAGGTAGCAAGGGATTAAACCTGTGGGCAAAAGCAGTGCTAGTAAAACAAACCAAGGTCACAAATAAGACAGTTAGCAAGGGACAAAATCTGTAGGCAGAAGCAGTGCTAGTAGAACAAACCAAGGTCACAAACTATACAGGTAGCACGGGACAAAATCTGTAGGCAGAAGCACTGCCAGTAGAAAAAAACAAAGTCACAAACAAGACAGGTAGCAAGGGACAAAATCTGTAGGCAGAAGCAGTGCTAGAAGAACAAACCAAGGTCACAAATAAGAAACGTAGCAAGGGACAAAATCTGTAGGCAGAAGCAGTGCTAGTAGAACAAACCCAGGTAACAAACAAGACAGGTAGCACGGGACAAAATCTGGAAGCAGAATCAGTGCTAGTAGAACAAACCAAGGTGAAAATCAAGACAGGTAGCAAGGGACAAAATCTGCAGGCAGAAGCAGTGCTAGTAGAACAAACCAAGGTCACAAACAAGACATTTAGCAAGGGACAAAATCTTTATGCAGAAGCAGTGCTAGTAGTACAAACCAGGGCCACAAACAAGACAGGTAGCAAGGGACAAAATCTGTAGGCAGAATCAGTGCTAGTAGAACAAACCCAGGTCACAAACAAGACAGGTAGCAAGGGACAAACGTAGTAGGAAGAAGCAGTGCTAGTAGAACAAACCAAGGTCACAAACTAGACAGGTATCACAGGAAAAAATCTATAGGCAGAAGCAGTGCTAGTAGAACAAACCAAGGTCACAAACAAGACAGGTAGCAAGGGACAAAATCTGTAGGCGACGCAGTGCTAGTAGAAAAAACCAAGGTCACAAACAAGACAGGTAGCAAGGGACAAAATCTGTAGGCAGAAGCAGTGCTAGTAAAACAAACCCAAGTAAAAAACAAGACAGGTAGCAAGGGACAAAATCTGTACGCAGAAGAAGAGCTAGAAGAACAAACCAAGCTCACAAACTAGACAGGTAGCAAGGGACAAAATCTGTAGGCAAAAGCAGTGCTAGTAGAACAAACCAAGGTCACAAATAAGACAGGTAGCAAGGGACAAAATCTGTAGGCAGAAGCTGTGCTAGTAGAACAAACCCAGGTGACAAACAAGACAGGTAGCAAGGGACACAATCTGTAGGCAGAAGCGGTGCTAGTAGAACAAACCAAGGTCACAAATAAGACAGCTAGCAAGGGACAAACTTTGTAGGCAGAATCAGTGCTATTAGAACAAACTAGATATGTGCATGGCGAAAAAATTCGGTTCGGTTTTGTTCGGATCGATTCAGAATTTTTCGAATTTCGGTTCGGATCGATTCGAATTCGGAAAATTTTGAATCGATTCGTTTTGGATTCGTTTCGGATTCATTCGGATTCGAAGAAATTCGGCTGGATTCGGTTTGATTCGGTTTGGTTCGGAAATTCGGAATTTCGGTAAGTGTTATGTGGGATTAGACTAGTATTATGTACTGTATATTAGGTGTAACCCATAGCAGAGTGATATAACCTAATATACTGTACAATACTAGTGTAATCCATGGCCATCCGAATTTACCGAATAAATCCGAACTAATTCGGATTTATTCGGTAAATTCGGCAGTATTTTAATTCAGAAATTCGGTTCAATCCGAATCTCAGAATTTGCCGAATTTTCCGAATTTCCGAATCGATCCGAAACGAATTGCACATATCTAGAACAAACAAAGGTCACAAACTAGACAGGTAGCACGGGACAAAATCTGTGGGCAGAAGCAGTGCTAGTAGAACAAACCAATGTCTCAAACAAGACAGGTAGCAAGGGACTAAATCTGTAGGCAGAAGCAGTGCTAGTAGAACAAACCCAAGTCACAAACAAGACAGGTAGCAAGGGACAAAATCTGTAGACAGAAGCAGTGCTTGTAGAACAAACCAAGCTAACAAACAAGACAGGTAGCACAGGAAATAAATTGTAGGCAGAATCAGTGCTAATAGAACAAACCCAGGTCACAAATAAGACAGGTAGTAAGGGACAAAATCTGTAGGCAGAATCAGTGCTTGTAGAACAAACCAAGGTCACAAACACGACAGGTAGCAAGGGACAAAATCTGTAGGCAGAATCAGTGCTAGTAGGTAAAACCAAGGTCACAAACAAGACAGGTAGTAAGGGACAAAATCTGTAGGCAGAAGCAGTGCTAGTAGAACTAACCCAGAACACAAATAAGACAGGTAGCAAGGGACAAAATCTGTAGGCAAAAGCAGTGCTAGTAGAACAAACCAAGGTCACAAATAAGACAGGTAGCAAGGGACAAAGTCTGTAGGCAAAAGCAGTGCTAGTAGAACAAACCAAGGTCACAAACTAGACAGGTAGCACGGAACAAAATCTGTGGGCAGAAGCAGTGCTAGTAGAACAAACCAAGGTCTCAAAAAAGACAGGTAGCAAGGGACTAAATCTGTAGGCAGAAGCAGTGCTAGTAGAACAAACCCAAGTCACAAACAAGACAGGTAGCAAGGGACAAAATCTGCAGGCAGAAGCAGTGCTAGTAGAACAAACCAAGCTAACAAACAAGACAGGTAGCACAGAAAAAAAAATGTAGGCAGAAGCAGTGCTAGTAGAACAAACCCAGATCACAAATAAGACAGGGAGTAAGGGACAAAATCTTTAGGCAGAAGCAGTGCTTGTAGAACAAACCAAGGTCACAAATAAGACAGGTAGCAAGGGACAAAATCAGTAGGCAGAAGCAGTGCTAGTAGAACAAACCAAGGGTACAAACAAGACAGGTAGCAAGGGACAAAATCTGTAGGCAGAAGCAGTGCTAGTAGAACAAACCCAGTTCACAAACAAGACAGGTAGCAAGGGACAAAATCTGTAGGCAAAAGCAGTGCTAGTATAACAAACCAAGGTCACAAATAAGACAGGTAGCAAGGGACAAAATCTGTATGCAGAAGCAGTGCTAATAGAACAAACCAAGGTCACAAACAAGACAGGTAGCAAGGGACAAACTTTGCAGGCAGAATCAGTGCTACTAGAACAAACCAAGGTCACAAACTAGACTGGTAGCACGGGACAAAATCTGTAGTCAGAAGCTGTGCTAGTAGAACAAACCAAGGTCACAAACAAGACAGGTAGCAAGGAACAAAATCTGCAAGCAGAAGCAGTGCTAGTGGAACAAACACAGGTCACAAACAAGACAGGTAGCAAGGGACAAAATATGTAAGCAGAAGCAGTGCTAGTAGAACAAACCCAGGTCACAAACAAGACGCAAAACAAGGGACAAAATCTGTAGACAGAATCATTGCTAGTAGAACAAACCAAGATCACAGACTAGGCAGGTAACAAGGGACAAAATCTGTAGGCAGAAGCAGTGCTAGTAGAACAAACCCAAGTCACAAACAAGACAGGTAGCAAGGGACAAAATCTGCAGGCAGAAGCAGTGCTAGTAGAACAAACCAAGCTAACAAACAAGACAGGTAGCACAGAAAAAAAAATGTAGGCAGAAGCAGTGCTAGTAGAACAAACCCAGATCACAAATAAGACAGGGAGTAAGGGACAAAATCTTTAGGCAGAAGCAGTGCTTGTAGAACAAACCAAGGTCACAAACAAGACAGGTAGCAAGGGACAAAATCTATAGGCAGAGGCAGTGCTAGTAGAACAAACCAAGGTCACAAACAAGACAGGTAGCAAGGGAAAAAATCTGTAGGCAGAAGCAGTGCTAGTAGAACAAACCAAGGTCACAAACAAGACAGGTAGCAAGGGACCAAAGCTGTAGACAGAAGCAGTGCTAGTAGAACAAAACAAGTTCACATACAAGACAGGTAGCAAGGGACAAACTTTGTAGGCAGAAGCAGTGCTAGTACAACAAACCAAGGTCACAAACAAGACAGGTAGCAAGGAAAAAATCTATAGGCAGAAGCAGTGTTAGTAGAACAAACCACGCTAACAAACAAGACAGGTAGCATGGGACAAAATCTGTAGGCAGAAGCAGTGCTAGTAGAACAAAGCCAGGTCACAAATAAAACAGGTAGTAAGGGACAAAATCTGTAGGCAGAAGCACTGCTAGTAGAACAAACCAAGGTCGCAAACTAGACAGGTAGCACGGGAAAAAATCTGTAGGCAGAAGCAGTGCTAGTAGAACAAACCAAGGCCATAAACAAGACAGGTAGCAAGGGATAAAATCTGTAGGCAGAAGCAGTGGTAGTAGAAAAAAACCAAGGTCACAAACAAGACAGGTAGCAAGGGACAAAATCTGTAGGCAGAAGCAGTGCTAGTAGAACAAACCCAGGTCAAAAACAAGACAGGAAGCAAGGGACAAAATCTGTATGCAGAAGCAGTGCTAGAAGAACAAACCAAGCTCACAAACTAGACAGGTAGCAAGGGACAAAATCTGTAGGCAGAAGCCGTGCTAGTAGGACAAACCCAGGTAACAAATAAGACAGGTAGCAAGGGACAAAATCTGTTGGCAAAAGCAGTGCTAGTAGAATAAACCAAGGTCACAAATAAGGCAGGTAGCAAGGGACAAAATCTGTAGGCAGAAGCAATGCTAGTAGAACAAATCCAGGTCACAAACAAGACAGGTAGCAAGGGACATAATCTGTAGGCAGAAGCAGTGCTAGTAGAACAAACCAAGGTCACAAATAAGACAGGTAGCAAGGGACAAACTTTGCAGGCAGAATCAGTGCTAGTAGAACAAACCAAGGTCACAAACTAGACAGGCAGCACGGGATAAAATCTATAGGCAGAAGCAGTGCTAGTAGAACAAACCAAGGTCTCAAACAAGACAGGTAGCAAGGGACTAAGTCTGTAGGCAGAAGGAGTGCTAGTAGAACAAACCCAAGTCACAAGCAAGACAGGTAGCAAGGGACAAAATCTGTAGGCAGAAGCAATGCTAGTAGAACAAACCAAGATCACAATTAAGACAGGTAGCAAGGAATCAAATATGTATGCAGAAGCATTGCTAGTAGAACAAAACAAGGTCACAAACAAGACAGGTAGCATGGGACAAAATCTGAAGGCAGAAGCAGTGCTAGTAGAACAAATGAAGGTCACAAATAAGACAAGTAGCAAGTGACAAAATCTGTAGGCAGAAGCAATGCTAGTAGAACAAACGAAGGTCACAAATAAGACAGGTTGCAAGGGACAAAATCTGTAGTCAGAATCATTGCTAGTAGAACAAACCAAGGTCACAAACAAGACAGGTAGCAAGAGCCTACATCTGTAGGCAGAAGCAATGCTAATAGAACAAACCAATGTCACAAACAAGACAGATAGCAAGGGACAAACTCTGTAGGCAAAATCAGTGTTACTAGAGCAAACCAAGGTCACAAACTAGACAGTTAGCACGGGACAAATCTGTAGGCAGAAGCAGTGCTAGTAGAACAAACCAAGGTCACAAACAAGACAGGTAGCAAGGGACAAATCTGTAGGCAGAAGCAGTGCTAGTAGAACAAAACCAGGTCACAAACAAGACAGGTAACAAGGGACAAAATGTGTAGACAGAATCAGTGCTAGCAGAACAAACCAAGGTCACAGACTAGACAGGTAACAAGGGACAAAATCTGTAGGTAGAAGCAGTGCTAGTAGAACAAACCAAGGTCACAAACAAGACAGGTAGCAAGGGACAAAATCTGTAGGCAGAAGCAGTGCTAGTAGAACAAAAATAAGGTCATAAATAAGACAGGTAGCAAGAGACAAAATCTGTAGGCAGAAGCTGTGCTAGTAGAACAAACCCAGCTCACAAACAAGACAGGTAGCAAGGGACACAATCTATAGGCAGAAGAAGTGCTAGTAGAACAAACCCAAGTCTCAAACAAGACAGGTAGCAATGGACAAAATCTGTTGGCAGATGCAGTGCTAGTAGAAAAAACCCAGGTCACAAACAAGACAGATAGCAAGGGATAAAATCTGTAGGCAGAAGCAGTGCTAGTAGAACAAACCCAGGTCACAAAAAGACAGGTAGCAAGGGAGAAAATCTGTAGGCAGAATCAGTGCTAGAAGAACAAACCAAGCTCACAAACTAGACAGGTACCAAGGGACAAAATCTGTAGGCAGAAGCAGTGCTAGTAGAACAAACCCAGGTCACAAACAAGACAGGTAGCAAGGGACACAATCTGTAGGCAGAAGCAGTCCTAGTAGAACAAACCAAGGTCACAAATAAGACAGGTAGCAAGGGACAAAATCTGTTGGCAAAAGCAGTGCTAGTAGAATAAACCAAGGTCACAAATAAGACAGGTAGCAAGGGACAAAATCTGTAGGCAGAAGTAATGCTAGTAGAACAAATCAAGGTCACAAACAAGACAGGTAGCAAGGGACACAATCTGTAGGCAGAAGCAGTGCTAGTAGAACACTATTTTCCTCTTGAAAAGGCCCGTCCGCTCAGACGGGGGAAACGCGTTGAGGTGTTCTGTGTATAAAGCATACACATTTTAAGCTTGAATATTAGTGATCATACCTGTGGGTGAGAAGTGGATTCTAATACCGCTGTTTACCGCTACCCCTGCTTGATCGTCTATACATCTATAGTTCTATGTGTACAGTGATGCTTTGCATCTGGTGAGTTTGCTACTTACTATATGTGTTTCGTCTGGCTACTTGTTCCAATAAATCCGCTTGAATCTGGGTGCGCTTTTTTGTTCTTTCTTTTGTCCATAGAAAAAACCAAGCTAACAAACAAGACAGGTAGCACAGGAAACAATTTGTAGGCAGAATCAGTGCTAGTAGAACAAACCCAGGTCACAAATAACACAGGTAGTAAGGGACAAAACCTGTAGGCAGAAGCAGTGCTTGTAGAACAAACCAAGGTCACAAACACGACAGGTAGCAAGGGACAAAATCTGTAGGCAGAATCAGTGCTAGTAGAACAAACCAAGGTCACAAAGAAGACAGGTAGCAAGGGACAAAATCTGTAGGCAGAGGCAGTGCTAGTAGAACAAACCAAGGTCACAAACAAGACAGGTAGCAAGGGACAAAATCTGTAGGCAGAAGCAGTGCTAGTAGAACAAACCAAGTTCACAAACAAGACAGGTAGCAAGGGACAAAATCTGTAGGCAGAAGCAGTGCTGTTAGAACAAAAATAAGGTCACAAAAAGACAGGTAGCAAGGGAGAAAATCTGTAGGCATAATCAGTGCTAGAAGAACAAACCAAGCTCACAAACTAGACAGGTACCAAGGGACAAAATCTGTAGGCAGAAGATGTGGACTCTAGAACAAACCCAGGTCAAAAGCAAGACAGGTAGCAAGGGACAAAATCTGTAGGCAGAAGCTGTGCTAGTAGAACAAACCCAGCTCACAAACAAGACAGGTAGCAAGGGACACAATCTATAGGCAGAAGAAGTGCTAGTAGAACAAACCCAAGTCTCAAACAAGACAGGTAGCAATGGACAAAATCTGTTGGCAGATGCAGTGCTAGTAGAAAAAACCCAGGTCACAAACAAGACAGATAGCAAGGGACAAAATCTGTAGGCAGAAGCAGTGCTAGTAGAACAAACCCAGGTCACAAAAAGACAGGTAGCAAGGGAGAAAATCTGTAGGCAGAATCAGTGCTAGAAGAACAAACCAAGCTCACAAACTAGACAGGTACCAAGGGACAAAATCTGTAGGCAGAAGCAGTGCTAGTAGAACAAACCCAGGTCACAAACAAGACAGGTAGCAAGGGACACAATCTGTAGGCAGAAGCAGTCCTAGTAGAACAAACCAAGGTCACAAATAAGACAGGTAGCAAGGGACAAAATCTGTTGGCAAAAGCAGTGCTAGTAGAATAAACCAAGGTCACAAATAAGACAAGTAGCAAGGGACAAAATCTGTAGGCAGAAGTAATGCTAGTAGAACAAATCAAGGTCACAAACAAGACAGGTAGCAAGGGACACAATCTGTAGGCAGAAGAGGTGCTAGTAGAACACTATTTTCCTCTTGAAAAGGCTCGTCCGCTCAGACGGGGGAAACGCGTTGAGGTGTTCTGTGTATAAAGCATACACATTTTAAGCTTGAATATTAGTGATCATACCTGTGGGTGAGAAGTGGATTCTAATACCGCTGTTTACCGCTACCCCTGCTTGATCGTCTATACATCTATAGTTCTATGTGTACAGTGATGCTTTGCATCTGGTGAGTTTGTTACTTACTATATGTGTTTCGTCTGGCTACTTGTTCCAATAAATCCGCTTGAATCTGGGTGCGCTTTTTTGTTCTTTCTTTTGTCCATAGAAAAAACCAAGCTAACAAACAAGACAGGTAGCACAGGAAACAATTTGTAGGCAGAATCAGTGCTAGTAGAACAAACCCAGGTCACAAATAACACAGGTAGTAAGGGACAAAACCTGTAGGCAGAAGCAGTGCTTGTAGAACAAACCAAGGTCACAAACACGACAGGTAGCAAGGGACAAAATCTGTAGGCAGAATCAGTGCTAGTAGAACAAACCAAGGTTACAAAGAAGACAGGTAGCAAGGGACAAAATCTGTAGGCAGAGGCAGTGCTAGTAGAACAAACCAAGGTCACAAACAAGACAGGTAGCAAGGGACAAAATCTGTAGGCAGAATCAGTGCTAGTAGAACAAACCAAGGTCACAAAGAAGACAGGTAGCAAGGGACAAAATCTGTAGGCAGAGGCAGTGCTAGTAGAACAAACCAAGGTCACAAACAAGACAGGTAGCATGGGACAAAATCTGTAGGCAGAATCAGTGCTAGTAGAACAAACCAAGTTCACAAATAGGACAGGTAGCAAGGGACAAAATCTGTAGGCAGAAGCAGTGCTAGTAGAACAAACCCAGGTCACAAACAAGACAGGTAGCAAGGGACACAATCTGTAGGCAGAAGCAGTCCTAGTAGAAAAAACCCAAGTCACAAACAAGACAAGTAGCAAGGGACAAAAGCTATATGCAGAAGCAGTGCTAGTAGAACAAACCAAGGTAACAAACAAGACGGGTAGCAAGGGACAAAATCTGTAGGCAGAAGCAGTGCTAGTAGAACAAACCAAGGTAACAAATGAGACACGTAGGAAGGGACAAAATCTGTAGGCAGACACAGTGCTAGTAGAACAAACCAATGTCACAAACAAGACAGGTAGCAAGGGACAAACTTTGTAGGCAGAATCAGTACTGGTAGAACAAACTAAGGTGAAAAACTAGACAGGTAGCAAGGGAACAAAATGAGTAGGCAGAAGCAGTGCTAATAGAACAAACCCAAGTCACAAACAAAACAGGTAGCAAGGGACAAAATCTGTAGGCAGAAGCAGTGCTAGTAGAACAAACCAAGATCACAATTAAGACAGGTAGCAAGGAACCAAATCTGTATGCAGAAGCATTGCTAGTAGAACAAAACAAGGTCACAAACAAGACAGGTAGCAAGGGACAAAATCTGAAGGCAGAAGCAGTGCTAGTAGAACAAACTAAGGTCACAAATAAGACAAGTAGCAAGGGACAAAATCTGTAGGCAGAAGCAACGCTAGTAGAACAAACGAAGGTCACAAATAAGACAGGTAGCAAGGGACAATATCTGTAGGCAGAAGCAGTGCTAGTAGAACAAACCAAGGTCACAAATAAGACAGGTAGCAAGGGATAAACTTTGCAGGCAGAATCAGTGCTAGTAGAACAAACCAAGGTCACAAACTAGACAGGTAGCACGGGACAAAATCTGTAGGCAGAAGCAGTGCTAGTAGAGCAAACCAAGGTCTCAAACAAGACAGGTAGCAAGGGACTAGGTCTGTAGGCAGAAAGAGTGCTAGTAGAACAAACCCAAGTCACAAGCAAGACAGGTAGCAAGGGACAAAATCTGTAGGCAGAAGCAGTGCTAGTAGAAAAAACCAAGCTAACAAACAAGACAGGTAGCACAGGAAATAATTTGTAGGCAGAATCAGTGCTAGTAGAACAAACCCAGGTCACAAATAACACAGGTAGTAAGGGACAAAACCTGTAGGCAGAAGCAGTGCTTGTAGAACAAACCAAGGTCACAAACACGACAGGTAGCAAGGGACAAAATCTGTAGGCAGAATCAGTGCTAGTAGAACAAACCAAGGTCACAAAGAAGACAGGTAGCAAGGGACAAAATCTGTAGGCAGAGGCAGTGCTAGTAGAACAAACCAAGGTCACAAACAAGACAGGTAGCAAGGGACAAAATCTGTAGGCAGAAGCAGTGCTAGTAGAACAAACCAAGGTCACAAACAAGACAGGTAGCAAGGGACAAAATCTGTAGGCAGAATCAGTGCTAGAAGAACAAACCAAGGTCACAAAGAAGACAGGTAGCAAGGGACAAAATCTGTAGGCAGAGGCAGTGCTAGTAGAACAAACCAAGGTCACAAACAAGACAGGTAGCATGGGACAAAATCTGTAGGCAGAAGCAGTGCTAGTAGAACAAACCAAGTTCACAAATAGGACAGGTAGCAAGGGACAAAATCTGTAGGCAGAAGCAGTGCTAGTAGAACAAACCCAGGTCACAAACAAGACAGGTAGCAAGGGACACAATCTGTAGGCAGAAGCAGTCCTAGTAGAAAAAACCCAAGTCACAAACAAGACAAGTAGCAAGGGACAAAAGCTATAGGCAGACACAGTGCTAGTAGAACAAACCAATGTCACAAACAAGACAGGTAGCAAGGGACAAACTTTGTAGGCAGAATCAGTACTGGTAGAACAAACTAAGGTGAAAAACTAGACAGGTAGCAAGGGAACAAAATGAGTAGGCAGAAGCAGTGCTAATAGAACAAACCCAAGTCACAAACAAAACAGGTAGCAAGGGACAAAATCTGTAGGCAGAAGCAGTGCTAGTAGAACAAACCAAGATCACAATTAAGACAGGTAGCAAGGAACCAAATCTGTATGCAGAAGCATTGCTAGTAGAACAAAACAAGGTCACAAACAAGACAGGTAGCAAGGGACAAAATCTGAAGGCAGAAGCAGTGCTAGTAGAACAAACTAAGGTCACAAATAAGACAAGTAGCAAGGGACAAAATCTGTAGGCAGAAGCAACGCTAGTAGAACAAACGAAGGTCACAAATAAGACAGGTAGCAAGGGACAATATCTGTAGGCAGAAGCAGTGCTAGTAGAACAAACCAAGGTCACAAATAAGACAGGTAGCAAGGGATAAACTTTGCAGGCAGAATCAGTGCTAGTAGAACAAACCAAGGTCACAAACTAGACAGGTAGCACGGGACAAAATCTGTAGGCAGAAGCAGTGCTAGTAGAGCAAACCAAGGTCTCAAACAAGACAGGTAGCAAGGGACTAGGTCTGTAGGCAGAAAGAGTGCTAGTAGAACAAACCCAAGTCACAAGCAAGACAGGTAGCAAGGGACAAAATCTGTAGGCAGAAGCAGTGCTAGTAGAAAAAACCAAGCTAACAAACAAGACAGGTAGCACAGGAAATAATTTGTAGGCAGAATCAGTGCTAGTAGAACAAACCCAGGTCACAAATAACACAGGTAGTAAGGGACAAAACCTGTAGGCAGAAGCAGTGCTTGTAGAACAAACCAAGGTCACAAACACGACAGGTAGCAAGGGACAAAATCTGTAGGCAGAATCAGTGCTAGTAGAACAAACCAAGGTCACAAAGAAGACAGGTAGCAAGGGACAAAATCTGTAGGCAGAGGCAGTGCTAGTAGAACAAACCAAGGTCACAAACAAGACAGGTAGCAAGGGACAAAATCTGTAGGCAGAAGCAGTGCTAGTAGAACAAACCAAGTTCACAAACAAGACAGGTAGCAAGGGACAAAATCTGTAGGCAGAATCAGTGCTAGAAGAACAAACCAAGGTCACAAAGAAGACAGGTAGCAAGGGACAAAATCTGTAGGCAGAGGCAGTGCTAGTAGAACAAACCAAGGTCACAAACAAGACAGGTAGCATGGGACAAAATCTGTAGGCAGAAGCAGTGCTAGTAGAACAAACCAAGTTCACAAATAAGACAGGTAGCAAGGGACAAAATCTGTAGGCAGAAGCAGTGCTAGTAGAACAAACCCAGGTCACAAACAAGACAGGTAGCAAGGGACACAATCTGTAGGCAGAAGCAGTCCTAGTAGAAAAAACCCAAGTCACAAACAAGACAAGTAGCAAGGGACAAAAGCTATATGCAGAAGCAGTGCTAGTAGAACAAACCAAGGTAACAAACAAGACGGGTAGCAAGGGACAAAATCTGTAGGCAGAAGCAGTGCTAGTAGAACAAACCAAGGTAACAAATGAGACACGTAGGAAGGGACAAAATCTGTAGGCAGACACAGTGCTAGTAGAACAAACCAATGTCACAAACAAGACAGGTAGCAAGGGACAAACTTTGTAGGCAGAATCAGTACTGGTAGAACAAACTAAGGTGAAAAACTAGACAGGTAGCAAGGGAACAAAATGAGTAGGCAGAAGCAGTGCTAATAGAACAAACCCAAGTCACAAACAAAACAGGTAGCAAGGGACAAAATCTGTAGGCAGAAGCAGTGCTAGTAGAACAAACCAAGATCACAATTAAGACAGGTAGCAAGGAACCAAATCTGTATGCAGAAGCATTGCTAGTAGAACAAAACAAGGTCACAAACAAGACAGGTAGCAAGGGACAAAATCTGAAGGCAGAAGCAGTGCTAGAAGAACAAACTAAGGTCACAAATAAGACAAGTAGCAAGGGACAAAATCTGTAGGCAGAAGCAATGCTAGTAGAACAAACGAAGGTCACAAATAAGACAGGTAGCAAGGGACAATATCTGTAGGCAGAAGCAATGCTAGTAGAACAAATCAAGGTCACAAATAAGACAGGTAGCAAGGGACAAAATCTGTAGACAGAAGCAGTGCTATTGGAACAAACCAAGGTCACAAACAAGACAGGTAGCAAGGGACAAACTTTGTAGGCAGAAGCAGTGCTAGTAGAACAAACGAAGGTCACAAATAAGACAGGTAGCAAGGGACAAAATCTGTAGGCAGAATCAGTGCTAGTAGAACAAACCAAGGTCACAAAGAAGACAGGTAGCAAGGGACAAAATCTGTAGGCAGAGGCAGTGCTAGTAGAACAAACCAAGGTCACAAACAAGACAGGTAGCATGGGACAAAATCTGTAGGCAGAAGCAGTGCTAGTAGAACAAACCAAGTTCACAAATAGGACAGGTAGCAAGGGACAAAATCTGTAGGCAGAAGCAGTGCTAGTAGAACAAACCCAGGTCACAAACAAGACAGGTAGCAAGGGACACAATCTGTAGGCAGAAGCAGTCCTAGTAGAAAAAACCCAAGTCACAAACAAGACAAGTAGCAAGGGACAAAAGCTATATGCAGAAGCAGTGCTAGTAGAACAAACCAAGGTAACAAACAAGACGGGTAGCAAGGGACAAAATCTGTAGGCAGAAGCAGTGCTAGTAGAACAAACCAAGGTAACAAATGAGACACGTAGGAAGGGACAAAATCTGTAGGCAGACACAGTGCTAGTAGAACAAACCAATGTCACAAACAAGACAGGTAGCAAGGGACAAACTTTGTAGGCAGAATCAGTACTGGTAGAACAAACTAAGGTGAAAAACTAGACAGGTAGCAAGGGAACAAAATGAGTAGGCAGAAGCAGTGCTAATAGAACAAACCCAAGTCACAAACAAAACAGGTAGCAAGGGACAAAATCTGTAGGCAGAAGCAGTGCTAGTAGAACAAACCAAGATCACAATTAAGACAGGTAGCAAGGAACCAAATCTGTATGCAGAAGCATTGCTAGTAGAACAAAACAAGGTCACAAACAAGACAGGTAGCAAGGGACAAAATCTGAAGGCAGAAGCAGTGCTAGTAGAACAAACTAAGGTCACAAATAAGACAAGTAGCAAGGGACAAAATCTGTAGGCAGAAGCAATGCTAGTAGAACAAACGAAGGTCACAAATAAGACAGGTAGCAAGGGACAATATCTGTAGGCAGAAGCAATGCTAGTAGAACAAATCAAGGTCACAAATAAGACAGGTAGCAAGGGACAAAATCTGTAGACAGAAGCAGTGCTATTGGAACAAACCAAGGTCACAAACAAGACAGGTAGCAAGGGACAAACTTTGTAGGCAGAAGCAGTGCTAGTAGAACAAACGAAGGTCACAAATAAGACAGGTAGCAAGGGACAAAATCTGTAGTCAGAATCAGTGCTAGTAGAACAAACCAAGGTCACAAACGAGACAGGTAGCAAGGGCCTAAATCTGTAGGCAGAAGCAAAGCTAGTAGATCAAACCAAGGTCACAAATAAGACAGGTAGCAAGGGACAAAATCTGTAGGCAGAAGCAGTGCTATTAGAACAAACCAAGGTCACAAACAAGACAGAGGGACAAAATCTGTAGGCAGAAGCAGTGCTAGTAGAACAAACCCAGGTCACAAACAAGACAGGTAGCCAGGGACACAATCTGTAGGCAGAAGCAGTGCTAGGAGAACAAACCCAAGTCACAAACATGACAGGTAGCAAGGGACAAACGCTGTATGCAGAAGCAGTGCTAGTAGAACAAACCAAGGTCACAAACAATACAGGTAGCAAGGGACAAAATCTGTAGGCAGAAGCAGTGCTAGTAGAACAAACCAAGGTAACAAACAAGACAGGTAGAAAGGGACAAAATCTGTAGGCAGACACAGTGCTAGTAGAACAAACCAATGTCACAAACAAGACAGGTAGCAAGAGACAAACTTTGTAGGCAGAATCATTACTAGTAGAAAAACTAGACAGGGAGCACAGGACAAAATCTGTAGGCAGAAGCAGTGCTAGTAGAACAAACCCAGGTCACAAACAAGGCAGGTAGCAAGGGAACAAAATCTGTAGGCAGAAGCAGTGCTAGTAGAACAAACCAAGGTCACAAACAATACAGGTAGCAAGGGACAAAATCTGTAGGCAGAAGCAGTGCTAGTAGAACAAACCAAGGTAACAAACAAGACAGGTAGAAAGGGACAAAATCTGTAGGCAGACACAGTGCTAGTAGAACAAACCAATGTCACAAACAAGACAGGTAGCAAGAGACAAACTTTGTAGGCAGAATCATTACTAGTAGAACAAATCAAGGTGAAAAACTAGACAGGGAGCACAGGACAAAATCTGTAGGCAGAAGCAGTGCTAGTAGAACAAACCCAGGTCACAAACAAGGCAGGTAGCAAGGGAACAAAATCTGTAGGCAGAAGCGGTGCTAGTAGAACAAACCCAAGTAACAAACAAGACAGGTAGCAAGGGGCAAAATATGTAGGCAGAAGCAGTGCTAGTACAACAAACCAAGGTCACAATTAAGACAGGTAGCAAGGAACCAAATCTGTATGCAGAAGCAAGGTCACAAAAAAGACAGGTAGCAAGTGACAAACTTTGTAGGCAGAAGCAGTGCTTGTAGAACAAACCAAGGTCACAAAGAAGACAGTTAGCAAGGGACAAAATCTGCAGGCAGAAGCAATGCTAATAGAACAAACCAAAGTCACAAACAAGACAGGTAGCAAGGGATGAAATCTGTAGGCAGAAGCAGTGCTAGTAGAACAAACCCAGGTCACAAACAAGACAGGTAGCAAGGGACAAAACCTGTAGGCTGACGCAGTGCTAGTAGAAGAAACCTAGGTCACAAATAAAACAGGTAGCAATAGGCAAAATCTGTAGGCAGAAGCAGTGCTAGTAGAACAAAACAAGGTCACAAACAAGACACGTAGCAAGGGACAAAATCTGTATGCAGAAGCAGTGCTAGTAGAACAAACCAAGGTCACAAATAAGACAGGTAGCAAGGGACGAAATCTGTAGTCAGAATCAGTGCTAGTAGAACAAACCAAAGTCACAAACAAGACAACTAGCAAGGGACAAAATCTGTAGGCAGAAGCAGTGCTAGTAGAACAAACCAAGGTCACAAACAAGACAGGTAGCAAGGGTCAAAACCTGTAGGCAGAAGCAATGCTAGTAGAACAAATCAAGGTCACAAATAAGACAGGTAGCAAGGGACAAAATCTGTAGACAGAAGCAGTGCTATTGGAACAAACCAAGGTCACAAACAAGACAGGTAGCAAGGGACAAACTTTGTAGGCAGAAGCAGTGCTAGTAGAACAAACGAAGGTCACAAATAAGACAGGTAGCAAGGGACAAAATCTGTAGTCAGAATCAGTGCTAGTAGAACAAACCAAGGTCACAAACGAGACAGGTAGCAAGGGACAAAATCTGTAGGCAGAAGCAGTGCTAGTAGAACAAACCAAGGTCACAAATAAGACAGGTAGCAAGGGACAAAATCTGTAGGCAGAAGCAGTGCTATTAGAACAAACCAAGGTCACAAACAAGACAGATAGCAAGGGACAAACTTTGTAGGCAGAATCAGTGCTACTAGAACAAACCAAGGTCACAAACTAGACAGGTAGCATGGGATAAAATCTGTAGGCAGAAGCCGTGCTAGTAGAACAAACCAAGGTCACAAACAAGACAGGGAGCACGGGACAAAATCTGTAGGCAGAAGCAGTGCTAGTAGAACAAACCCAGGTCACAAACAAGGCAGGTAGCAAGGGAACAAAATCTGTAGGCAGAAGCGGTGCTAGTAGAACAAACCCAAGTAACAAACAAGACAGGTAGCAAGGGGCAAAATATGTAGGCAGAAGCAGTGCTAGTACAACAAACCAAGGTCACAATTAAGACAGGTAGCAAGGAACCAAATCTGTATGCAGAAGCAAGGTCACAAACAAGACAGGTAGCAAGTGACAAACTTTGTAGGCAGAAGCAGTGCTAGTAGAACAAACCAAGGTCACAAAGAAGACAGTTAGCAAGGGACAAAATCTGCAGGCAGAAGCAATGCTAATAGAACAAACCAAAGTCACAAACAAGGCAGGTAGCAAGGGATGAAATCTGTAGGCAGAAGCAGTGCTAGAAGAACAAACCAAGCTCACAAACTAGACAGGTAGCAAGGGACAAAATCTGTAGGCAGAAGATTTGGTTTCTAGAACAAACCCAGGTCAAAAGCAAGACAGGTAGCAAGGGACAAAATCTGTAGGCAGAAGCAGTGCTAGTAGAACAAACCAAGTTCACAAATAAGACAGGTAGCAAGGGACAAAATCTGTAGGCAGAAGCAGTGCTAGTAGAACAAACCAAGGTCACAAACAAGACAGGTAGCAAGGGAAAAATCTGTAGACCAAAGCAGTGCTAGTGGAACAAAAATAAGGTCACAAATAAGACAGGTAGCAAGGGACAAAATCTGTAGGCAGAAGCAGTGCTAGTAGAACAAACCCAGGTCACAAACAAGACAGGTAGCCAGGGGCACAATCTGTAGGCAGAAGCAGTGCTAGGAGAACAAACCCAAGTCACAAACATGACAGGTAGCAAGGGACAAAAGCTGTATGCAGAAGCAGTGCTAGTAGAACAAACCAAGGTCACAAACAATACAGGTAGCAAGGGACAAAATCTGTAGGCAGAAGCAGTGCTAGTAGAACAAACCAAGGTAACAAACAAGACAGGTAGAAAGGGACAAAATCTGTAGGCAGACACAGTGCTAGTAGAACAAACCAATGTCACAAACAAGACAGGTAGCAAGAGACAAACTTTGTAGGCAGAATCATTACTAGTAGAACAAATCAAGGTGAAAAACTAGACAGGGAGCACGGGACAAAATCTGTAGGCAGAAGCAGTGCTAGTAGAACAAACCCAGGTCACAAACAAGGCAGGTAGCAAGGGAACAAAATCTGTAGGCAGAAGCGGTGCTAGTAGAACAAACCCAAGTAACAAACAAGACAGGTAGCAAGGGGCAAAATATGTAGGCAGAAGCAGTGCTAGTACAACAAACCAAGGTCACAATTAAGACAGGTAGCAAGGAACCAAATCTGTATGCAGAAGCAAGGTCACAAACAAGACAGGTAGCAAGTGACAAACTTTTTAGGCAGAAGCAGTGCTAGTAGAACAAACCAAGGTCACAAAGAAGACAGTTAGCAAGGGACAAAATCTGCAGGCAGAAGCAGTGCTAATAGAACAAACCAAGGTCACAAACAAGACAGGTAGCAAGGGATAAAATCTGTAGGCAGAAGCAGTGCTAGTAGAACAAACCAAGGTCACAAACAAGACAGGTAGCAAGGGACAAAACCTGTAGGCTGACGCAGTGCTAGTAGAAGAAACCTAGGTCACAAATAAAACAGGTAGCAATAGGCAAAATCTGTAGGCAGAAGCAGTGCTAGTAGAACAAAACAAGGTCACAAACAAGACACGTAGCAAGGGACAAAATCTGTATGCAGAAGCAGTGCTAGTAGAACAAACCAAGGTCACAAATAAGACAGGTAGCAAGGGACGAAATCTGTAGTCAGAATCAGTGCTAGTAGAACAAACCAAAGTCACAAACAAGACAACTAGCAAGGGACAAAATCTGTAGGCAGAAGCAGTGCTAGTAGAACAAACCAAGGTCACAAACAAGACAGGTAGCAAGGGTCAAAACCTGTAGGCAGAAGCAATGCTAGTAGAACAAATCAAGGTCACAAATAAGACAGGTAGCAAGGGACAAAATCTGTAGACAGAAGCAGTGCTATTGGAACAAACCAAGGTCACAAACAAGACAGGTAGCAAGGGACAAACTTTGTAGGCAGAAGCAGTGCTAGTAGAACAAACGAAGGTCACAAATAAGACAGGTAGCAAGGGACAAAATCTGTAGTCAGAATCAGTGCTAGTAGAACAAACCAAGGTCTCAAACGAGACAGGTAGCAAGGGCCTAAATCTGTAGGCAGAAGCAAAGCTAGTAGATCAAACCAAGGTCACAAATAAGACAGGTAGCAAGGGACAAAATCTGTAGGCAGAAGCAGTGCTATTAGAACAAACCAAGGTCACAAACAAGACAGATAGCAAGGGAAAAAACTTTGTAGGCAGAATCAGTGCTACTAGAACAAACCAAGGTCACAAACTAGACAGGTAGCATGGGATAAAATCTGTAGGCAGAAGCCGTGCTAGTAGAACAAACCAAGGTCACAAACAAGACAGGTAGCATGGGATAAAATCTGTAGGCAGAAGCAGTGCTAGTAGAACAAAACCAAGTCACAAAAAAATACAGGTAGCAAGGGACAAAATCTGTAGGCAGAAGCAATGCTAGTAGAACAAAACCAAGTCACAAACAAGACAGGTAACAAGGGACAAAATCTGTAGACAGAATCAGTGCTAGTAGAACAAATCAAGGTCACAGACTAGACAGGTAACAAGGGACAAAATCTGTTGGCAGAAGCAGTGCTAGTAGAACAAACCAAGGTCACAAACTAGACAGGTAGCATGTGACAAATTCGGTAGGCAGAAGCAATGCTAGTAGAACAAACCAAGGTCACAAACAAGACAGATAGCAATGGACAAAATCTGTAGGCAGAAGCAGTGCTAGTAGAACAAACCAAGGTAACAAACAAGACAGGTAGAAAGGGACAAAATCTGTAGGCAGACACAGTGCTAGTAGAACAAACCAATGTCACAAACAAGACAGGTAGCAAGAGACAAACTTTGTAGGCAGAATCATTACTAGTAGAAAAACTAGACAGGGAGCACAGGACAAAATCTGTAGGCAGAAGCAGTGCTAGTAGAACAAACCCAGGTCACAAACAAGGCAGGTAGCAAGGGAACAAAATCTGTAGGCAGAAGCAGTGCTAGTAGAACAAACCAAGGTCACAAACAATACAGGTAGCAAGGGACAAAATCTGTAGGCAGAAGCAGTGCTAGTAGAACAAACCAAGGTAACAAACAAGACAGGTAGAAAGGGACAAAATCTGTAGGCAGACACAGTGCTAGTAGAACAAACCAATGTCACAAACAAGACAGGTAGCAAGAGACAAACTTTGTAGGCAGAATCATTACTAGTAGAACAAATCAAGGTGAAAAACTAGACAGGGAGCACAGGACAAAATCTGTAGGCAGAAGCAGTGCTAGTAGAACAAACCCAGGTCACAAACAAGGCAGGTAGCAAGGGAACAAAATCTGTAGGCAGAAGCGGTGCTAGTAGAACAAACCCAAGTAACAAACAAGACAGGTAGCAAGGGGCAAAATATGTAGGCAGAAGCAGTGCTAGTACAACAAACCAAGGTCACAATTAAGACAGGTAGCAAGGAACCAAATCTGTATGCAGAAGCAAGGTCACAAAAAAGACAGGTAGCAAGTGACAAACTTTGTAGGCAGAAGCAGTGCTTGTAGAACAAACCAAGGTCACAAAGAAGACAGTTAGCAAGGGACAAAATCTGCAGGCAGAAGCAATGCTAGTAGAACAAACCAAAGTCACAAACAAGACAGGTAGCAAGGGATGAAATCTGTAGGCAGAAGCAGTGCTAGTAGAACAAACCCAGGTCACAAACAAGACAGGTAGCAAGGGACAAAACCTGTAGGCTGACGCAGTGCTAGTAGAAGAAACCTAGGTCACAAATAAAACAGGTAGCAATAGGCAAAATCTGTAGGCAGAAGCAGTGCTAGTAGAACAAAACAAGGTCACAAACAAGACACGTAGCAAGGGACAAAATCTGTATGCAGAAGCAGTGCTAGTAGAACAAACCAAGGTCACAAATAAGACAGGTAGCAAGGGACGAAATCTGTAGTCAGAATCAGTGCTAGTAGAACAAACCAAAGTCACAAACAAGACAACTAGCAAGGGACAAAATCTGTAGGCAGAAGCAGTGCTAGTAGAACAAACCAAGGTCACAAACAAGACAGGTAGCAAGGGACAAAACCTGTAGGCAGAAGCAATGCTAGTAGAACAAATCAAGGTCACAAATAAGACAGGTAGCAAGGGACAAAATCTGTAGACAGAAGCAGTGCTATTGGAACAAACCAAGGTCACAAACAAGACAGGTAGCAAGGGACAAACTTTGTAGGCAGAAGGAGTGCTAGTAGAACAAACGAAGGTCACAAATAAGACAGGTAGCAAGGGACAAAATCTGTAGTCAGAATCAGTGCTAGTAGAACAAACCAAGGTCACAAACGAGACAGGTAGCAAGGGCCTAAATCTGTAGGCAGAAGCAATGCTAGTAGATCAAACCAAGGTCACAAATAAGACAGGTAGCAAGGGACAAAATCTGTAGGCAGAAGCAGTGCTATTAGAACAAACCAAGGTCACAAACAAGACAGATAGCAAGGGACAAACTTTGTAGGCAGAATCAGTGCTACTAGAACAAACCAAGGTCACAAACTAGACAGGTAGCATGGGATAAAATCTGTAGGCAGAAGCCGTGCTAGTAGAACAAACCAAGGTCACAAACAAGACAGGGAGCACGGGACAAAATCTGTAGGCAGAAGCAGTGCTAGTAGAACAAACCCAGGTCACAAACAAGGCAGGTAGCAAGGGAACAAAATCTGTAGGCAGAAGCGGTGCTAGTAGAACAAACCCAAGTAACAAACAAGACAGGTAGCAAGGGGCAAAATATGTAGGCAGAAGCAGTGCTAGTACAACAAACCAAGGTCACAATTAAGACAGGTAGCAAGGAACCAAATCTGTATGCAGAAGCAAGGTCACAAACAAGACAGGTAGCAAGTGACAAACTTTGTAGGCAGAAGCAGTGCTAGTAGAACAAACCAAGGTCACAAAGAAGACAGTTAGCAAGGGACAAAATCTGCAGGCAGAAGCAATGCTAATAGAACAAACCAAAGTCACAAACAAGGCAGGTAGCAAGGGATGAAATCTGTAGGCAGAAGCAGTGCTAGAAGAACAAACCAAGCTCACAAACTAGACAGGTAGCAAGGGACAAAATCTGTAGGCAGAAGATTTGGTTTCTAGAACAAACCCAGGTCAAAAGCAAGACAGGTAGCAAGGGACAAAATCTGTAGGCAGAAGCAGTGCTAGTAGAACAAACCAAGGTCACAAACAAGACAGGTAGCAAGGGACAAAATCTGTAGGCAGAAGCAGTGCTAGTAGAACAAACCAAGGTCACAAACAAGACAGGTAGCAAGGGAAAAATCTGTAGACCAAAGCAGTGCTAGTGGAACAAAAATAAGGTCACAAATAAGACAGGTAGCAAGGGACAAAATCTGTAGGCAGAAGCAGTGCTAGTAGAACAAACCCAGGTCACAAACAAGACAGGTAGCCAGGGGCACAATCTGTAGGCAGAAGCAGTGCTAGGAGAACAAACCCAAGTCACAAACATGACAGGTAGCAAGGGACAAAAGCTGTATGCAGAAGCAGTGCTAGTAGAACAAACCAAGGTCACAAACAATACAGGTAGCAAGGGACAAAATCTGTAGGCAGAAGCAGTGCTAGTAGAACAAACCAAGGTAACAAACAAGACAGGTAGCAAGGGACAAAATCTGTAGGCAGACACAGTGCTAGTAGAACAAACCAATGTCACAAACAAGACAGGTAGCAAGAGACAAACTTTGTAGGCAGAATCATTACTAGTAGAACAAACCAAGGTGAAAAACTAGACAGGGAGCACGGGACAAAATCTGTAGGCAGAAGCAGTGCTAGTAGAACAAACCCAGGTCACAAACAAGGCAGGTAGCAAGGGAACAAAATCTGTAGGCAGAAGCGGTGCTAGTAGAACAAACCCAAGTAACAAACAAGACAGGTAGCAAGGGGCAAAATATGTAGGCAGAAGCAGTGCTAGTACAACAAACCAAGGTCACAATTAAGACAGGTAGCAAGGAACCAAATCTGTATGCAGAAGCAAGGTCACAAACAAGACAGGTAGCAAGTGACAAACTTTTTAGGCAGAAGCAGTGCTAGTAGAACAAACCAAGGTCACAAAGAAGACAGTTAGCAAGGGACAAAATCTGCAGGCAGAAGCAATGCTAATAGAACAAACCAAAGTCACAAACAAGACAGGTAGCAAGGGATGAAATCTGTAGGCAGAAGCAGTGCTAGTAGAACAAACCCAGGTCACAAACAAGACAGGTAGCAAGGGACAAAACCTGTAGGCTGACGCAGTGCTAGTAGAAGAAACCTAGGTCACAAATAAAACAGGTAGCAATAGGCAAAATCTGTAGGCAGAAGCAGTGCTAGTAGAACAAAACAAGGTCACAAACAAGACACGTAGCAAGGGACAAAATCTGTATGCAGAAGCAGTGCTAGTAGAACAAACCAAGGTCACAAATAAGACAGGTAGCAAGGGACGAAATCTGTAGTCAGAATCAGTGCTAGTAGAACAAACCAAAGTCACAAACAAGACAACTAGCAAGGGACAAAATCTGTAGGCAGAAGCAGTGCTAGTAGAACAAACCAAGGTCACAAACAAGACAGGTAGCAAGGGACAAAACCTGTAGGCAGAAGCAATGCTAGTAGAACAAATCAAGGTCACAAATAAGACAGGTAGCAAGGGACAAAATCTGTAGACAGAAGCAGTGCTATTGGAACAAACCAAGGTCACAAACAAGACAGGTAGCAAGGGACAAACTTTGTAGGCAGAAGCAGTGCTAGTAGAACAAACGAAGGTCACAAATAAGACAGGTAGCAAGGGACAAAATCTGTAGTCAGAATCAGTGCTAGTAGAACAAACCAAGGTCTCAAACGAGACAGGTAGCAAGGGCCTAAATCTGTAGGCAGAAGCAAAGCTAGTAGATCAAACCAAGGTCACAAATAAGACAGGTAGCAAGGGACAAAATCTGTAGGCAGAAGCAGTGCTATTAGAACAAACCAAGGTCACAAACAAGACAGATAGCAAGGGAAAAAACTTTGTAGGCAGAATCAGTGCTACTAGAACAAACCAAGGTCACAAACTAGACAGGTAGCAAGGGATAAAATCTGTAGGCAGAAGCAGTGCTAGTAGAACAAACCAAGGTCACAAACAAGACAGGTAGCATGGGATAAAATCTGTAGGCAGAAGCAGTGCTAGTAGAACAAAACCAAGTCACAAAAAAATACAGGTAGCAAGGGACAAAATCTGTAGGCAGAAGCAATGCTAGTAGAACAAAACCAAGTCACAAACAAGACAGGTAACAAGGGACAAAATCTGTAGACAGAATCAGTGCTAGTAGAACAAATCAAGGTCACAGACTAGACAGGTAACAAGGGACAAAATCTGTTGGCAGAAGCAGTGCTAGTAGAACAAACCAAGGTCACAAACTAGACAGGTAGCATGTGACAAATTCGGTAGGCAGAAGCAATGCTAGTAGAACAAACCAAGGTCACAAACAAGACAGATAGCAATGGACAAAATCTGTAGCCAGACGCAGTGCTAGTATAACAAACCAAAGTCACAAACAAGACAGGTAGCAAGGGACAAACTTTGTAGGCAGAATCAGTACTAGTAGAACAAACCAAGGTGACAAACCAGACAGGTAGCACAGGACAAAATCTGTAGGCAGAAGCAGTGCTAGTAGAACAAACCATGGTCACAAACAAGACAGGTAGCAAGGGACAAAATCTGTAGGCAGAAGCAGTGCTAGTAGAACAAACCCAAGTCACAAACAAGACAGGTAGCAAGGGACAAAACCTGTAGGCAGAAGCAGTGCTAGTAGAACAAACCAAGGTCACAATTAAGAAAGGTAGTAATGGACCAAATCTGTATGCAGAAGCAGTGCTGGTAGAGCAAAACAAGGTGACAAACAAGACAGGTAGCAAGGGATAAACTTTGCAGGCAGAAGCAGTGCTAGTAGAACAAACCAAGGTCACAAACAAGACAGGTAGCAAGGGACAAAATCTGCAGGCAGAAGCAGTGCTAGTAGAACAAACCAAGCTAACAAACAAGACAGGTAGCAAAGGAAAAAATTGTAGGCAGAAGCAGTGCTAGTAGAACAAGCCCAGGTCACAAATAAGACAGGTAGTAAGGGACAAAATCTGTAGGCAGAAGCAGTGCTTGTAGAACAAACCAAGTTCACAAACAAGACAGGTAGCAAGGGCCAAAATCTGTAGGCAGAAGCAGTGCTTGAAGAACAAACCAAGTTCACAAATAAGACAGGTAGCAAGGGACAAAATCTGTAGGCCGAGGCAGTACTAGTAGAACAAACCCAGGTCACAAACAAGACAGGTAGCAAGGGACAAAATCTGTAGGCAGAGGCAGTGCTAGTAGAACAAACCAAGGTCACAAACTAGACAGGTAGCATGGGACAAAATCTGTAGGCAGAAGCAGTGCTAGTAGAACAAACCAAGGTCACAAATAAGACAGTTAGTAACGGACAAAATCTGCAGGCAAAAGCAGTGCTAATAGAACAAACCAAAGTCACAAACAAGACAGGTAGCAAGGGCCAAAATCTGTAGGCAGAAGCAGTGCTTGAAGAACAAACCAAGTTCACAAATAAGACAGGTAGCAAGGGACAAAATCTGTAGGCTGAGGCAGTACTAGTAGAACAAACCCAGGTCACAAACAAGACAGGTAGCAAGGGACAAAATCTGTAGGCAAAGGCAGTGCTAGTAGAACAAACCAAGGTCACAAACTAGACAGGTAGCACGGGACAAAATCTGTAGGCAGAAGCAGTGCTAGTAGAACAAACCAATGTCACAAATAAGACAGGTAGCAAGGGACAATGGCCTCTAGTTATCAAGGTCTGTGGGACCTGATCCGACAGTGCGTATCAGGTCCGACAGACCTCGCTGAATACGACGAGCAATATGCTCGCCGTATTCAGCATTGCACCAGCAGTTCACAAGAGCTGCTGGTGCAACGCCGCCCCCTTCAGACTCGTGGCCAATAGACCGCCAGCTGGGGGTGTCAATCAACTCGATCATACTCGATCGGGTTGATTTCCGGCGATGTCTGTCCGCCTGCTGAGAGCAGGCGGACAGGTTATGGAGCAGCAGTCTTTGTGACCGCTGCTTCATAACTGCTGTTTCTGGCGAGCCTGCAGGATCGCTAGAAACACGGGGCATCAAGCTCCATTCGGAGCTTGATACATATGCCCCAAAATCTGTAGGCAGAAGCAGTTCTAGTAGAACAAACCAAAGTCACAAACAAGACAGGTATCAAGGGTCAAAATCTGTAGGCAGAAGCAGTGCTAGTAGAAAAAACCCAGGTCACAAACAAGACAGGTAACAAGGGACAAAATCTGTAGACAGAATCAGTGCTAGTAGAACAAACCAAGGTCACAAACAAGACAGGTAGCACAGGACAAAATCTGTAGGCAGAATCAGTGCTAGTAGAACAAACTAAGGTCACAAACTAGACAGGTAGCAAGGGACAAAATCTGTAGGCCGAGGCAGTACTAGTAGAACAAACCCAGGTCACAAACAAGACAGGTAGCAAGGGACAAAATCTGTAGGCAGAGGCAGTGCTAGTAGAACAAACCAAGGTCACAAACTAGACAGGTAGCACGGGACAAAATCTGTAGGCAGAAGCAGTGCTAGTAGAACAAACCAAGGTCACAAATAAGACAGTTAGCAACGGACAAAATCTGCAGGCAAAAGCAGTGCTAATAGAACAAACCAAAGTCACAAACAAGACAGGTAGCAAGGGCCAAAACCTGTAGGCAGAAGCAGTGCTTGAAGAACAAACCAAGTTCACAAATAAAACAGGTAGCAAGGGACAAAATCTGTAGGCCGAGGCAGTACTAGTAGAACAAACCCAGGTCACAAACAAGACAGGTAGCAAGGGACAAAATCTGTAGGCAGAGGCAGTGCTAGTAGAACAAACCAAGGTCACAAACTAGACAGGTAGCACGGGACAAAATCTGTAGGCAGAAGCAGTGCTAGTAGAACAAACCAATGTCACAAATAAGACAGGTAGCAAGGGACAATGGCCTCTAGTTATCAAGGTCTGTGGGACCTGATCCGACAGTGCGTATCAGGTCCGACAGACCTCGCTGAATACGACGAGCAATATGCTCGCCGTATTCAGCATTGCACCAGCAGTTCACAAGAGCTGCTGGTGCAACGCGGCCCCCTTCAGACTCGTGGCCAATAGACCGCCAGCTGGGGGTGTCAATCAACCCGATCATACTCGATCGGGTTGATTTCCGGCGATGTCTGTCCGCCTGCTGAGAGCAGGCGGACAGGTTATGGAGCAGCAGTCTTTGTGACCGCTGCTTCATAACTGCTGTTTCTGGCGAGCCTGCAGGATCGCTAGAAACACGGGGCATCAAGCTCCATTCGGAGCTTGATACATATGCCCCAAAATCTGTAGGCAGAAGCAGTTCTAGTAGAACAAACCAAAGTCACAAACAAGACAGGTAGCAAGGGTCAAAATCTGTAGGCAGAAGCAGTGCTAGTAGAAAAAACCCAGGTCACAAACAAGACAGGTAACAAGGGACAAAATCTGTAGACAGAATCAGTGCTAGTAGAACAAACCAAGGTCACAAACAAGACAGGTAGCACAGGACAAAATCTGTAGGCAGAATCAGTGCTAGTAGAACAAACTAAGGTCACAAACTAGACAGGTAGCACAGGACAAAATCTGTAGGCAGAAGCATTGCTAGTAGAACAAACCAAGGTCACAAATAAGACAGGTAGCAAGGGACAAAATCTGTAGGCACAAGCAGTGCTAGTAGAACAAACCAAGGTCACAAACTAGACAGGTAGCACGGGACAAAATCTGTAGGCAGAAGCAGTGCTAGTAGAACAAACCAAGTTCACAAATAAGACAGGTAGCAAGGGACAAAATCTGTAGGCAGAAGCAGTGCTAGTAGAACAAACCAAGGTCACAAACAAGACAGGTAGCAAGGGAAAAATCTGTAGACCAAAGCAGTGCTAGTGGAACAAAAATAAGGTCACAAATAAGACAGGTAGCAAGGGACAAAATCTGTAGGCAGAAGCAGTGCTAGTAGAACAAACCCAGGTCACAAACAAGACAGGTAGCCAGGGACACAATCTGTAGGCAGAAGCAGTGCTAGGAGAACAAACCCAAGTCACAAACATGACAGGTAGCAAGGGACAAAAGCTGTATGCAGAAGCAGTGCTAGTAGAACAAACCAAGGTCACAAACAATACAGGTAGCAAGGGACAAAATCTGTAGGCAGAAGCAGTGCTAGTAGAACAAACCAAGGTAACAAACAAGACAGGTAGAAAGGGACAAAATCTGTAGGCAGACACAGTGCTAGTAGAACAAACCAATGTCACAAACAAGACAGGTAGCAAGAGACAAACTTTGTAGGCAGAATCATTACTAGTAGAACAAATCAAGGTGAAAAACTAGACAGGGAGCACAGGACAAAATCTGTAGGCAGAAGCAGTGCTAGTAGAACAAACCCAGGTCACAAACAAGGCAGGTAGCAAGGGAACAAAATCTGTAGGCAGAAGCGGTGCTAGTAGAACAAACCCAAGTAACAAACAAGACAGGTAGCAAGGGGCAAAATATGTAGGCAGAAGCAGTGCTAGTACAACAAACCAAGGTCACAATTAAGACAGGTAGCAAGGAACCAAATCTGTATGCAGAAGCAAGGTCACAAAAAAGACAGGTAGCAAGTGACAAACTTTGTAGGCAGAAGCAGTGCTTGTAGAACAAACCAAGGTCACAAAGAAGACAGTTAGCAAGGGACAAAATCTGCAGGCAGAAGCAATGCTAATAGAACAAACCAAAGTCACAAACAAGACAGGTAGCAAGGGATGAAATCTGTAGGCAGAAGCAGTGCTAGTAGAACAAACCCAGGTCACAAACAAGACAGGTAGCAAGGGACAAAACCTGTAGGCTGACGCAGTGCTAGTAGAAGAAACCTAGGTCACAAATAAAACAGGTAGCAATAGGCAAAATCTGTAGGCAGAAGCAGTGCTAGTAGAACAAACCAAGGTCACAAACAAGACACGTAGCAAGGGACAAAATCTGTATGCAGAAGCAGTGCTAGTAGAACAAACCAAGGTCACAAATAAGACAGGTAGCAAGGGACGAAATCTGTAGTCAGAAGCAGTGCTAGTAGAACAAACCAAGGTCACAAACAAGACAGCTAGCAAGGGACAAAATCTGTAGGCAGAAGCAGTGCTAGTAGAACAAACCAAGGTCACAAACAAGACAGGTAGCAAGGGTCAAAACCTGTAGGCAGAAGCAATGCTAGTAGAACAAATCAAGGTCACAAATAAGACAGGTAGCAAGGGACAAAATCTGTAGACAGAAGCAGTGCTATTGGAACAAACCAAGGTCACAAACAAGACAGGTAGCAAGGGACAAACTTTGTAGGCAGAAGGAGTGCTAGTAGAACAAACGAAGGTCACAAATAAGACAGGTAGCAAGGGACAAAATCTGTAGTCAGAATCAGTGCTAGTAGAACAAACCAAGGTCACAAACGAGACAGGTAGCAAGGGCCTAAATCTGTAGGCAGAAGCAATGCTAGTAGATCAAACCAAGGTCACAAATAAGACAGGTAGCAAGGGACAAAATCTGTAGGCAGAAGCAGTGCTATTAGAACAAACCAAGGTCACAAACAAGACAGATAGCAAGGGACAAACTTTGTAGGCAGAATCAGTGCTACTAGAACAAACCAAGGTCACAAACTAGACAGGTAGCATGGGATAAAATCTGTAGGCAGAAGCCGTGCTAGTAGAACAAACCAAGGTCACAAACAAGACAGGGAGCACGGGACAAAATCTGTAGGCAGAAGCAGTGCTAGTAGAACAAACCCAGGTCACAAACAAGGCAGGTAGCAAGGGAACAAAATCTGTAGGCAGAAGCGGTGCTAGTAGAACAAACCCAAGTAACAAACAAGACAGGTAGCAAGGGGCAAAATATGTAGGCAGAAGCAGTGCTAGTACAACAAACCAAGGTCACAATTAAGACAGGTAGCAAGGAACCAAATCTGTATGCAGAAGCAAGGTCACAAACAAGACAGGTAGCAAGTGACAAACTTTGTAGGCAGAAGCAGTGCTAGTAGAACAAACCAAGGTCACAAAGAAGACAGTTAGCAAGGGACAAAATCTGCAGGCAGAAGCAATGCTAATAGAACAAACCAAAGTCACAAACAAGGCAGGTAGCAAGGGATGAAATCTGTAGGCAGAAGCAGTGCTAGAAGAACAAACCAAGCTCACAAACTAGACAGGTAGCAAGGGACAAAATCTGTAGGCAGAAGATTTGGTTTCTAGAACAAACCCAGGTCAAAAGCAAGACAGGTAGCAAGGGACAAAATCTGTAGGCAGAAGCAGTGCTAGTAGAACAAACCAAGGTCACAAATAAGACAGGTAGCAAGGGACAAAATCTGTAGGCAGAAGCAGTGCTAGTAGAACAAACCAAGGTCACAAACAAGACAGGTAGCAAGGGAAAAATCTGTAGACCAAAGCAGTGCTAGTGGAACAAAAATAAGGTCACAAATAAGACAGGTAGCAAGGGACAAAATCTGTAGGCAGAAGCAGTGCTAGTAGAACAAACCCAGGTCACAAACAAGACAGGTAGCCAGGGGCACAATCTGTAGGCAGAAGCAGTGCTAGGAGAACAAACCCAAGTCACAAACATGACAGGTAGCAAGGGACAAAAGCTGTATGCAGAAGCAGTGCTAGTAGAACAAACCAAGGTCACAAACAAGACAGGTAGCAAGGGACAAAATCTGTAGGCAGAAGCAGTGCTAGTAGAACAAACCAAGGTAACAAACAAGACAGGTAGCAAGGGACAAAATCTGTAGGCAGACACAGTGCTAGTAGAACAAACCAATGTCACAAACAAGACAGGTAGCAAGAGACAAACTTTGTAGGCAGAATCATTACTAGTAGAACAAACCAAGGTGAAAAACTAGACAGGGAGCACGGGACAAAATCTGTAGGCAGAAGCAGTGCTAGTAGAACAAACCCAGGTCACAAACAAGGCAGGTAGCAAGGGAACAAAATCTGTAGGCAGAAGCGGTGCTAGTAGAACAAACCCAAGTAACAAACAAGACAGGTAGCAAGGGGCAAAATATGTAGGCAGAAGCAGTGCTAGTACAACAAACCAAGGTCACAATTAAGACAGGTAGCAAGGAACCAAATCTGTATGCAGAAGCAAGGTCACAAACAAGACAGGTAGCAAGTGACAAACTTTTTAGGCAGAAGCAGTGCTAGTAGAACAAACCAAGGTCACAAAGAAGACAGTTAGCAAGGGACAAAATCTGCAGGCAGAAGCAATGCTAATAGAACAAACCAAAGTCACAAACAAGACAGGTAGCAAGGGATGAAATCTGTAGGCAGAAGCAGTGCTAGTAGAACAAACCCAGGTCACAAACAAGACAGGTAGCAAGGGACAAAACCTGTAGGCTGACGCAGTGCTAGTAGAAGAAACCTAGGTCACAAATAAAACAGGTAGCAATAGGCAAAATCTGTAGGCAGAAGCAGTGCTAGTAGAACAAAACAAGGTCACAAATAAGACAGGTAGCAAGGGACGAAATCTGTAGTCAGAATCAGTGCTAGTAGAACAAACCAAAGTCACAAACAAGACAACTAGCAAGGGACAAAATCTGTAGGCAGAAGCAGTGCTAGTAGAACAAACCAAGGTCACAAACAAGACAGGTAGCAAGGGTCAAAACCTGTAGGCAGAAGCAATGCTAGTAGAACAAATCAAGGTCACAAATAAGACAGGTAGCAAGGGACAAAATCTGTAGACAGAAGCAGTGCTATTGGAACAAACCAAGGTCACAAACAAGACAGGTAGCAAGGGACAAACTTTGTAGGCAGAAGCAGTGCTAGTAGAACAAACGAAGGTCACAAATAAGACAGGTAGCAAGGGACAAAATCTGTAGTCAGAATCAGTGCTAGTAGAACAAACCAAGGTCTCAAACGAGACAGGTAGCAAGGGCCTAAATCTGTAGGCAGAAGCAAAGCTAGTAGATCAAACCAAGGTCACAAATAAGACAGGTAGCAAGGGACAAAATCTGTAGGCAGAAGCAGTGCTATTAGAACAAACCAAGGTCACAAACAAGACAGATAGCAAGGGAAAAAACTTTGTAGGCAGAATCAGTGCTACTAGAACAAACCAAGGTCACAAACTAGACAGGTAGCATGGGATAAAATCTGTAGGCAGAAGCCGTGCTAGTAGAACAAACCAAGGTCACAAACAAGACAGGTAGCATGGGATAAAATCTGTAGGCAGAAGCAGTGCTAGTAGAACAAAACCAAGTCACAAAAAAATACAGGTAGCAAGGGACAAAATCTGTAGGCAGAAGCAATGCTAGTAGAACAAAACCAAGTCACAAACAAGACAGGTAACAAGGGACAAAATCTGTAGACAGAATCAGTGCTAGTAGAACAAATCAAGGTCACAGACTAGACAGGTAACAAGGGACAAAATCTGTTGGCAGAAGCAGTGCTAGTAGAACAAACCAAGGTCACAAACTAGACAGGTAGCATGTGACAAATTCGGTAGGCAGAAGCAATGCTAGTAGAACAAACCAAGGTCACAAACAAGACAGATAGCAATGGACAAAATCTGTAGCCAGACGCAGTGCTAGTATAACAAACCAAAGTCACAAACAAGACAGGTAGCAAGGGACAAACTTTGTAGGCAGAATCAGTACTAGTAGAACAAACCAAGGTGACAAACCAGACAGGTAGCACAGGACAAAATCTGTAGGCAGAAGCAGTGCTAGTAGAACAAACCATGGTCACAAACAAGACAGGTAGCAAGGGACAAAATCTGTAGGCAGAAGCAGTGCTAGTAGAACAAACCCAAGTCACAAACAAGACAGGTAGCAAGGGACAAAACCTGTAGGCAGAAGCAGTGCTAGTAGAACAAACCAAGGTCACAATTAAGAAAGGTAGTAATGGACCAAATCTGTATGCAGAAGCAGTGCTGGTAGAGCAAAACAAGGTGACAAACAAGACAGGTAGCAAGGGATAAACTTTGCAGGCAGAAGCAGTGCTAGTAGAACAAACCAAGGTCACAAACAAGACAGGTAGCAAGGGACAAAATCTGCAGGCAGAAGCAGTGCTAGTAGAACAAACCAAGCTAACAAACAAGACAGGTAGCAAAGGAAAAAATTGTAGGCAGAAGCAGTGCTAGTAGAACAAGCCCAGGTCACAAATAAGACAGGTAGTAAGGGACAAAATCTGTAGGCAGAAGCAGTGCTTGTAGAACAAACCAAGTTCACAAACAAGACAGGTAGCAAGGGCCAAAATCTGTAGGCAGAAGCAGTGCTTGAAGAACAAACCAAGTTCACAAATAAGACAGGTAGCAAGGGACAAAATCTGTAGGCCGAGGCAGTACTAGTAGAACAAACCCAGGTCACAAACAAGACAGGTAGCAAGGGACAAAATCTGTAGGCAGAGGCAGTGCTAGTAGAACAAACCAAGGTCACAAACTAGACAGGTAGCACGGGACAAAATCTGTAGGCAGAAGCAGTGCTAGTAGAACAAACCAAGGTCACAAATAAGACAGTTAGTAACGGACAAAATCTGCAGGCAAAAGCAGTGCTAATAGAACAAACCAAAGTCACAAACAAGACAGGTAGCAAGGGCCAAAATCTGTAGGCAGAAGCAGTGCTTGAAGAACAAACCAAGTTCACAAATAAGACAGGTAGCAAGGGACAAAATCTGTAGGCTGAGGCAGTACTAGTAGAACAAACCCAGGTCACAAACAAGACAGGTAGCAAGGGACAAAATCTGTAGGCAAAGGCAGTGCTAGTAGAACAAACCAAGGTCACAAACTAGACAGGTAGCACGGGACAAAATCTGTAGGCAGAAGCAGTGCTAGTAGAACAAACCAATGTCACAAATAAGACAGGTAGCAAGGGACAATGGCCTCTAGTTATCAAGGTCTGTGGGACCTGATCCGACAGTGCGTATCAGGTCCGACAGACCTCGCTGAATACGACGAGCAATATGCTCGCCGTATTCAGCATTGCACCAGCAGTTCACAAGAGCTGCTGGTGCAACGCCGCCCCCTTCAGACTCGTGGCCAATAGACCGCCAGCTGGGGGTGTCAATCAACTCGATCATACTCGATCGGGTTGATTTCCGGCGATGTCTGTCCGCCTGCTGAGAGCAGGCGGACAGGTTATGGAGCAGCAGTCTTTGTGACCGCTGCTTCATAACTGCTGTTTCTGGCGAGCCTGCAGGATCGCTAGAAACACGGGGCATCAAGCTCCATTCGGAGCTTGATACATATGCCCCAAAATCTGTAGGCAGAAGCAGTTCTAGTAGAACAAACCAAAGTCACAAACAAGACAGGTATCAAGGGTCAAAATCTGTAGGCAGAAGCAGTGCTAGTAGAAAAAACCCAGGTCACAAACAAGACAGGTAACAAGGGACAAAATCTGTAGACAGAATCAGTGCTAGTAGAACAAACCAAGGTCACAAACAAGACAGGTAGCACAGGACAAAATCTGTAGGCAGAATCAGTGCTAGTAGAACAAACTAAGGTCACAAACTAGACAGGTAGCAAGGGACAAAATCTGTAGGCCGAGGCAGTACTAGTAGAACAAACCCAGGTCACAAACAAGACAGGTAGCAAGGGACAAAATCTGTAGGCAGAGGCAGTGCTAGTAGAACAAACCAAGGTCACAAACTAGACAGGTAGCACGGGACAAAATCTGTAGGCAGAAGCAGTGCTAGTAGAACAAACCAAGGTCACAAATAAGACAGTTAGCAACGGACAAAATCTGCAGGCAAAAGCAGTGCTAATAGAACAAACCAAAGTCACAAACAAGACAGGTAGCAAGGGCCAAAACCTGTAGGCAGAAGCAGTGCTTGAAGAACAAACCAAGTTCACAAATAAAACAGGTAGCAAGGGACAAAATCTGTAGACAGAATCAGTACTAGTAGAACAAACCCAGGTCACAAACAAGACAGGTAGCAAGGGACAAAATCTGTAGGCAGAAGCAGTGCTAGTAGAACAAACCAAGGTCACAAACTAGACAGGTAGCACGGGACAAAATCTGTAGGCAGAAGCAGTGCTAGTAGAACAAACCAATGTCACAAATAAGACAGGTAGCAAGGGACAATGGCCTCTAGTTATCAAGGTCTGTCGGACCTGATCCGACAGTGCGTATCAGGTCCGACAGACCTCGCTGAATACGACGAGCAATATGCTCGCCGTATTCAGCATTGCACCAGCAGTTCACAAGAGCTGCTGGTGCAACGCGGCCCCCTTCAGACTCGTGGCCAATAGACCGCCAGCTGGGGGTGTCAATCAACCCGATCATACTCGATCGGGTTGATTTCCGGCGATGTCTGTCCGCCTGCTGAGAGCAGGCGGACAGGTTATGGAGCAGCAGTCTTTGTGACCGCTGCTTCATAACTGCTGTTTCTGGCGAGCCTGCAGGATCGCTAGAAACACGGGGCATCAAGCTCCATTCGGAGCTTGATACATATGCCCCAAAATCTGTAGGCAGAAGCAGTTCTAGTAGAACAAACCAAAGTCACAAACAAGACAGGTAGCAAGGGTCAAAATCTGTAGGCAGAAGCAGTGCTAGTAGAAAAAACCCAGGTCACAAACAAGACAGGTAACAAGGGACAAAATCTGTAGACAGAATCAGTGCTAGTAGAACAAACCAAGGTCACAAACAAGACAGGTAGCACAGGACAAAATCTGTAGGCAGAATCAGTGCTAGTAGAACAAACTAAGGTCACAAACTAGACAGGTAGCACAGGACAAAATCTGTAGGCAGAAGCATTGCTAGTAGAACAAACCAAGGTCACAAATAAGACAGGTAGCAAGGGACAAAATCTGTAGGCACAAGCAGTGCTAGTAGAACAAACCAAGGTCACAAACTAGACAGGTAGCACGGGACAAAATCTGTAGGCAGAAGCAATGCTAGTAGAACAAACCAAGGTCACAAACAAGACAGGTAGCAAGGGACAAAATCTTTAAACAGATGCAGTGCTAGTAGAACAAACCAAGATCACAAACAAGACAGGTAGCAAGGGACAAACGTTGTAGGCAGAAGCAGTGCTAGTAGAACAAACCCAGGTCACAGATAAGACAGGTACCAAGAGGCAAAATCTTTAGACAGAAGCAGTAATAGTAGAGCAAACCAAGGTCACAAACAAGACAGGTAGAACAGGACAAAATCTGTAGGCAGAATCAATGCTAGTAGAACAAACCAAGGTCACAAACAAGACAGGTAACAAGGGGCAAAATCTGTAGGCAGAAGCAATGCTAGTAGAACAAACCAAGATCACAAAAAAGACAGGTAACAAGGGAAAAAATCTGTAGGCAGACGCAGTGCTAGTAGAACAAACCAAGGTCACAAATAAGACAGGTAGCAAGTGACAACATCTGTAGGCAGAAGCAGTGCTAGTAGAACAAACCCAGGTAACAAACAAGACTGGTAACAAGGGACAAAATCTGTAGGCAGACGCAGTGCTAGTAGAACAAACCAAGGTCACAAACAAGACAGGTAACAAGGGACAAAATCTGTAGGCAGAAGCAGTGCTAGTAGAACAAACCAAGGTCACAAACAAGACAGGTAGCAAGGATCAAAATTTGTAGGCAGAAGCAGTGCAAGTAGAACAAACCAAGCTCACAAACTAGACAGGTAACGCAGGACAAAATCTGTAGGCAAAAGCATTGCTAGTAGAACAAATCAAGGTCACAAATAAGACAGGTAGCAAGGGACAAAATCAGTAGGCAGAAGCAGTGCTAGTAGAACAAACCGAGGGTACAAACAAGACAGGTAGCAAGGGACAAAATCTGTAGGCAGAAGCAGTGCTAGTAGAACAAACCCAGTTCACAAACAAGACAGGTAGCAAGGGACAAAATCTGTAGGCAAAAGCAGTGCTAGTATAACAAACCAAGGTCACAAATAAGACAGGTAGCAAGGGACAAAATCTGTATGCAGAAGCAGTGCTAATAGAACAAACCAAGGTCACAAACAAGACAGGTAGCAAGGGACAAACTTTGCAGGCAGAATCAGTGCTACTAGAACAAACCAAGGTCACAAACTAGACTGGTAGCACGGGACAAAATCTGTAGTCAGAAGCTGTGCTAGTAGAACAAACCAAGGTCACAAACAAGACAGGTAGCAAGGAACAAAATCTGCAAGCAGAAGCAGTGCTAGTGGAACAAACACAGGTCACAAACAAGACAGGTAGCAAGGGACAAAATCTGTAAGCAGAAGCAGTGCTAGTAGAACAAACCCAGGTCACAAACAAGACGCAAAACAAGGGACAAAATCTGTAGACAGAATCATTGCTAGTAGAACAAACCAAGATCACAGACTAGGCAGGTAACAAGGGACAAAATCTGTAGGCAGAAGCAGTGCTAGTAGAACAAACCAAGGTCACAAACAAGACAGGTAGCAATGGACAAAATCTGTAGGCAGAAGCAGTGCTAGTAGAACAAACCTAGGTCACAAATAAGACAGGTAGCAAGAGGCAAAATCTGTAGGCAGAAGCAGTGCTAGTAGAACAAACCAAGGTCACAAACAAGACAGGTAGCAAGGGATAAAATCTGTAGTCAGAATCAGTGCTAGTAGAACAAACCAAGGTAACAAAGAAGACAGGTAGCAAGGGACAAAATCTGTAGGCAGAAGCAGTGCTAGAAGAACAAACCAAGGTCACAAACAAGACAGGTAGCAAGGGACAAAATCTGTAGGCAGAAGCAGTGCTAGAAGAACAAACGAAGGTCACAAACAAGACAGGTAGCAAGGGACAAAATCTGTAGGCAGAAGCAGTGCTAGTAGAACAAACCAAGGTCAGAAACAAGACAGGTAGCAAGGGACAAAAGCTGTAGACAGAAGCAGTGCAAGTAGAACAAACCAAGCTCACAACCTAGACACGTAGCAAGGGACAAAATCTGTAGGCAGAAGCAGTGCTATTAGAACAAACCAAGGTCACAAACATGACAGGTAGCAAGGGACAAACTTTGTAGGCAGAAGCAGTGCTAGTAGAGCAAACCAAGGTCAAAAACAAGACATGTAGCAAGGGACAAAATCTGCAGGCAGAAGCAGTGCTAGTAGAACAAACCAAGATCACAAACAAGACAGGTAGCAAGGGACAAATCTGTAGGCAGAAGCAGTGCTAGTAGAACAAACCAAGGTCACAAACAAGACAGGTAGCAAGGGACAAACTTTGTAGGCAGAAGCAGTGCTAGAAGAACAATTCAAGGTCACAAAGAAGACAGGTTTCAAACCATCAACAAAATACCCAAAGATCTACAATAACTCAAAGTGGTGGAAGAAAGCAAGATATGACAAATGCAGTTTGTAGAAGTTGCAGAGAAGGAGTAAAAACAGTATTCTCTGGTGGTAACTGTGTCTCTCTGAAATGAATGTGTTCTATTCTTCTGCCAACTGGTCTTTATACATTGTAATGTGTATTATTAAACTGGTACAATTAGCAGTCTCTCTATACATAACAGATACGTACTTTCATTACTCTATTGTAATCAATCCTTGCAGTTTCCTGAAGTTCATAGTTAGAATGTATCTTTATCTTATCTGCAAACCTGCCCTTGTCCTGGAACGCTCACTACAAACCAATGTGAGATGTCGGGCACTTTTACATAGTGAGTGCAGAATATTCTTGACTACAAACAAACCCTAGCTCAGTCAATCAAGCATACAGACTGTCCCCTTTTTTAAGCCAAATAAAGACCTATTTGTATGGAGGAATGCTCTAATTTTTAACCATTTCCTTCTCCAATTATTGTTTTTAATCATACGTCAGGTAATTCCTTGTGTTTCATTTCCTTCTTTAATCTATATAATTTATAAAATATAAATCAAATAAATTAACTCTAAGAAGGATTGCTAATGAAGATCCCCAAAAATTTAGACCATATTATTAAATCTTTTTATTTTAACCTACGTTTAGTTTGAAAAAATACAGAGTTTTAAATCTACAGATAAAATTGTGAATATTTATTGGATCTGACCAGTTTGCCCTGTATTAACTGCAAGGGAACTGCAAGATTGATTAAGACAAAATAGCTAATTCGTCCTAAGATGAAAATACAGAAATGGTTATTGCACCAGGGCAAGATGGGAATTAAAGATAGATAAATCTCCCTATGAGCGACACAAAGTGAGAGGAGGTAGTGAGAAGAGTAATGGTTTAATAGAAGATTTGAATTGGGAATCCGTTCAGGTGGAACAGATCAAATGGCTCTTGTGTGAGGATACAGAGTCACTAAGAGATGTTAGGGGATTCTTTGCTGATTTAAATTCTAAAAATCACACACAAAATGCTCTTTTATTTTCTTGAATATAGTGGAATCAATTGAATCACATTAGTTTTCTTTAGTTTTTTGTTTGATTTATATTCCAATACCTCTTTACTGTAACATACCACGTTTTAAAGGGATACAGAAGCCAACAATTACATGTTTATGATTCAGTAAGAACATTCATTTAATAAAGAAAATAAAAGAAACCCTTTCTATTGGTCTCATTTATTTAAATTAAGGTCCTTTTCATGACAGTATAAAAAGGTAGGATCAAGAGCGAGCATGTGACTTGAGCACTCTATGGAAACACTGTTACAAACATTTAGAGGTCGATCACAATCTATCTGCTTTCAGCTCCCAAAAGCAATTTTTGATTACCGGACAAATTTAGAGCTGAGTTTCTCGAGTGATCACAATGTATCGTTTGTTAAAAACCTACTGTTGCAAACACTTTTTCAACAGAAAAGCTTCTGAAAATGAGAAAAGGATTTTGGGTGTTAACCCCTTAATGACCACAGCACTTTTCCATTTTCTTTCCGTTTGGGACCAAGGTTATTTTTACATTTCTGCGGTGTTTGTGTTTAACTGTAATTTTCCTCTTACTCATTTACTGTACCCACACATATTATATACCGTTTTTCTCGCCATTAAATGGACTTTCTAAAGATACCATTATTTTCATCATATCTTATAATTTATTATAAAAAAAAATATAAAATATGATGAAAAAAAAAACTATGACCCCCAAAATCTGTAACACATCTACAACCACCAAAAAACACCCATGCTGAATAGTTTCTAAATTGTGTCCTGAGTTTAGAAATACCCAATGTTTACATGTTCTTTGCTTTTTTTGCAAGTTATAGGACAATAAATACAAGTAGCACTTTGCTATTTCCAATCCATTTTTTTTAAAATTAATTAGAGTTACATTGAACCATTGATATCTGTCAGGAATCCCTGAATATCCCTTGACATGTATATTTTGTTTTTAGTAGACAACCAAAAGTATTGATCTAGGCCCATTTTGGTATATTTCATGCCACCATTTTACCGCCAAATGCGATCAAATAAAAAAAATTGTTCACTTTTTCACAATTTTTTTCACAAACTTTAGGTTTCTTACTGAAATTATTTACTAACAGCTTGTGCAATTATGGCATAAATGGTTGTAAATGCTTCTCTGGAATCCCCATTGTTCAGCAGACTTATATGGCTTTGGCGTTGCTTTTTGGTAATTAGAAGGCCCCTAAATGCCGCTGCGCACCACACGTGTATTATGCCCAGCAGTGAAGGGGTTAATTATGGAGCTTGTAGAGTTAATTTTAGCTTTAGTATAGTGTAGTAGACAACCCAAAGTATCGATCTAGGCCCATTTTGGTATATTTCATTGCACCATTTCACCACCAAATGCGATTAAATAAAAAAAATAGTTCACTTTTTCACAAACTTTTTTACAAACTTTCGGTTTCTCACTGAAATTATTTACAAACAGCTTGTGCAATTATGGCACAAATGGTTGTAAATGCTTCTCTGGGATCTCCTTTGTTCAGAAATAGCAGACATATATGGCTTTGGCGTTGCTTTTTGGCAATTAGAAGGCCGCTAAATGCCACTGCGCACCACACTTGTATTATGCCCAGCAGTGAAGGGGTTAATTAGGTAGCTTGTAGGGAGCTTGCAGGGTTAATTTTAGCTTTAGTGTAGAGATCAGCCTCCCACCTGACACATTACACCCCCTGATCCCATCCAAAACAGCTCTCTTTCCTCCCCCACCCCACAATTGTCCCCGCCATCTTAAGTACTGACAGAAAGTCTGCCAGTACTAAAATAAAAGTTTTATATATATATATATATATTAAAAAAAAACAAAAAAAACATATTCTGCTCTGTAGGATCCCCCTTAGCACCCAAACTATCTGATCCCCCCCGAACAGCTCTCTAACCCTCCCCCTCTACCTTATTTGCGCCATCTTGGGTACTGGCAGCTGTCTGCCAGTACCCAGTTTACAATAAAAAAAATAATTAATTTTTCCCCCTATTTTTCTGTAGTGTAGCTTCCCCCCCTCAAAAACCAACTCCCCACCCCTCCCAGATCCCTTAGATCACAATTCCCTCCCTCCTCTCTCCCACTTTATTTGGCCAAATTTTCCACAGTGTAGCGGTTCCCATCCACTCCCGTCCTGTGCACGCGCCCGACCCCCATGCACGTGCACGCACCCGTGCACGCTCCCAGTGACTCCGCCCATGATCCCGCCCCCTCTGACAAATTCCTAACACAGATGGCCGCCCACCCACCTACCTCCCACATCGGCTCCCACCCACCAATTATCGTGGCCATCAATGTCCGATGCAGAGAGGGCGACAGAGTGGCTCTCTCTGCATCTGATGGATAAAAACTGTTATTACAGGATGCCTCAATAACAAGGCATCACTGCAATAACACGAAAGCAGCTGGATCGCTTCCACCGCCTGAAGGAAACGACGACGTACAGGGTACTTCCTTGGTTGTTAAGGACATTTTTTTGTAGGACGTACCCTGTACGTCGTTGGTCCTTAAGGGGTTAAAGGGATATAAAACCTAAAAGATTTGTTTCATTATTCAGATGGAATATACGATTTTAAACAGCTTTCCAATTTTCTTTGTTTTCTTGTTATCCTTTGTTAAAAAGCAGGAAGGTAAGTTCAGGAGTGTGCACGTGTCGGCAGCACTATAAGGCAGCAGTTTTGCATCAATGTTATACATTAGCAAGAGCACTAGATAGCAGCACTATTTTCTGTTATGTAGTTCCCCAGACATGCGCACACTACCTATCTAGGTATCTCAAGAATAACATGAGAAAAAAGCAAATTTGATAATAGTATTTAACTGTAAACTTTTTTTTAAATTATATTCTCTATCTGAATTATGAAAGAAAAAATTTGGGTTTCATGTCCATTTATCTACCTGTTTTCAATATAGAAACTGGGAGGTCTCCAGAAACTGACACATACAACAGTCCATTCACACCTCTTAAGGTTACAGTTCTATTCATGTAAACCCTTTGTTTACTCGGAAAATACTCATTTACATGTGTGACATTCACCTACTGTCATCACAAGACATCTTCAACACTCAGTGCCCATATGAATGTCATAGATATCTTGGCAGGATAGATATATTTCTATAGGCACTTCACGACAGTAACATCTAAAACTGGTGTGATTTTATATTTCATTTTTCATATCTGATTGTATTGGTCTTTTATAGCAACCAAAAACCCGTTTGTGAGTGCGTGAATCCGCCAAAATACAGCTGGTGTCTACTAGACCTGGATAACTGGAGATCTGTCTATAGCGCAAACTGCAGATACAGGATGCTCCATTTAAGAATATGTGATGCGCATATACATTTGTCACATTTAATAAACCTGAAGTCCTCCCATCTCTATAGCTAAACATCATTTTCATCTTGGAAACTCAACAGGGAAAGGTTAAAGACCAAGGACATGTCATGTGACAAATATAAAAAGCGCAAAACTGCTAGACTTGATCCACCTGACAACACATGCAGGAAAGTTAATGGGAAATATCTGACTACTGGGTTTGATATTTTGACCTGATGTAACAGGGGGAAAAGCTTATTAATTGCAGGTTTCTGATATCAGACATCACTACATGACATTGAACATACAGTCAAGTGGTAAACATTTCTCTGCTCTGCTAAATTAAATCTCTATGCTGCTGATTGTGCCAGGACACGTCTCAGCGAAAGGTTAAAGAGATCAGACCCAGAGCGTGACAGTTGCTGCCGCATTGCTTCAGCCGCACAGCTCCCTACAATACTCCTGGAAGCTTTGTAGCCACAAAACAGAAACATAAGATAGCACAACATTCCAAATAATCCCCAGGGTCCACTCTCTTTCATCTTCTATAAAATAGTGAATGGTAAATAAGCTTTATCTGTAAAATATTGTTTTTATATTTTAAGACTCTTCTGCAGTTGGCAATGATTTAACTTACCAGCTGAGTGTGAACATTTTCTGAATTCATTTCTGAAGTCAACGCCAGAATTTTTGTTGTTTAAAAAGATAGATAATCCCTTTATTACCCATTCCCCAGTTCTGCATAACCAACACAGTTATATAAATACACTTTTTACCTCTGTGATTACCTTGTATCTAAACCTCTGCAAACTGCCCCCTTATTTCAGTTCTCTTGACAGACTTGCATTTTAGCCAGTCAGTGCTTACTCCTAGGTAACTTCACGTGCATGAGCACAATGTTATCTATATGACACACATGAACTAACGCCCTCTAGTGGTGAAAAACTTTCAAAATGCATTCACATAAGAGACGGTCTTCAAGGTCTAAGAAATAAGCATATGAGCCTACCTAGGTATAGCTTTCAAGAGAACAAAGCAAAATTGGTGATAAAAGTAAATTGGAAAGTTGTTTAAAATTACATGCCCTAAATTACATGCCCTATTTGAATCAAGAACATTTTTTTGGACTTAACTGTCCCTTTATCACATTGTTTGAGTACCAGACCAAGTTGAACATTTGAAAAGATATCTTAACAGTTTTACACTATGGAAGTTTCTCTTTGCTTTTTTTGAGGTCAAGTTGAAGAATTATATGGACCTTCATCTATTTAAAAAAAAAAAAAGAAACAGTGCACAGTATTGTATTCTTTTTATTTTTATTTTTACTGACACCTTGTTTAAAAGTCACAACATTGAAACATATTATAATCTAATTTGTATTCACTTAATAGTAAATGACTTTCTGCATAGTTCATCCCCAAGGGTAGACTGCTTATTGGTTGCTAAGAACCACTACCTCAGCTCAATTGGTCAACAGGGACATGTCTCCTCAAATATAAAGACAGATGTGTATTTATTTAGGACAGGGACACACTTTTGTATTAAAAACTGTAATACACTTTAAAATACTCTTATTTTATTGCAAAAAATTACTTAAAGGTACAGTGTAATGTGAAATTTGTTTCCTCTAATGCATTTTATAAGCATAATATTGAGGTTATTTCCTGACTACATCTTGCATAGGTGTGGCAATGTTGTAATCTGGCTTTTATTGCTTTCCAGTGCTGACCTGTTTGCACATGTGCAGCAACTCTCCCTCAGATACCTGCAGTGTAACCTAGGTTTCAATATGGTGGCACCCATGATTAAAGGGAGGTGCATGAAATTTATTTAGTGCTGTGTCCCATTAATATGTTTACAATAGATTGTTTAAAAAAAGTATGTGAAATTGCTCCTTTAGGTATATATTTTGTATATAAAATAACTGACTGCAAATTGAACCCAAAACCTAATCAAGGGCTAGTCTACGAGTGGAAGGATTTTAAGTGTTTTTGTTTGCGCGTTGGGTAGCGCGTGTATTATAAGTTGAAAGTAAAATACAAAATATTGCCATTGTGTTAACTAAATCTCCCCATAGAAGTCAATGGAGAGTGCAGAAGAAAAAAAACCTAACACCCATTGCTTGTGTACTAACCCGACCAGCTTTATGAATAGGTAATTTTCCAATGTTTTTAACACACAGGATAATGAAATTTGTATTTTAATTTGTATCGTAAACTCTCTAGTTTTACAAATTTCACCAAGCAGAGAGTGAATTTTCTTCATTTATCTATACTTATCCTGATGCACCCTGGTGTGAATACTTTAGAGTTTGCAAAGGTTTGTGAGAGTGCTGCAATCTTCAATTTGGTATATATATATATATATAAATACTGTATATCCATTCCTATAGATATATAGGTATAGATATTTATTTTACATTAACATTATCACATATATATACAGTATTTCTTTAATAATTTAAAAATGTGTTACATTATTTTCTAACAGCTAGATTACGAGCTTGGCATTATGATTGAAAAAGCAGCGTTATGGCCCATAACGCTGCTTTTTCCCTAACGCTGCTATTACAACTGTCGGTATTATGAGTTTGCCTGGAAGGCCAAAAAGTGAGCAGTACACCCTATAACCACAATATTCGTACCACCATCTAAAGTCAGTAGTTATGAATTTTACGCTACAAATCTGTAGCATAAAACTCATAACTTAAGTGTTAAAAAGTACACTAACACCCATAAACTACTTATTAAGCCCTAAACCGAGGCCCTCCCACGTCGCAAACACTATAATAAATGTATTAACCCCTAATCTGCCGCTCCAGACATCGCCGCCACTATTAAAATGTATTAACCCCTATTCCGCCGCTCCCCGACTTTGTTGCCACTATAATAAACCTATTAACCCCTAAACCGCCGCCCTCCCGCACCGCAAACACTATTTAAATTTTATTAACCCCTAATCTGCCATCCATAATAAACCTATTAACCCCTAAACTGCAAGCCCCCACAACGAAATATACTTAAACTATTAACCCCTATACCTAACGACACCTCTAAATTACAAAAAATAAGAAACAAATGATCAAAAATAAAAAAGAATTACACCTAATCTAATAGCCCTATCAAAATAAAAAAATCAGACAAGGGGGCAGAGCTAGCCGCCAAAGCTACAGGTCGCACTATTCAGGAGCTTCTGACCTAATCTCTGTAAAATGTCATTTTACTCTGTATATTTATCCTGCTCTGCTAATGCCTAGGGGCAAAACCACAACAAGAACCCTGAGATGTGTGGATAAAGAATTGGAGGTCGCCTATACAGTATTGAGCTGAAGAACCGTAGAGAGGCTCCCTGCCACATGGTGACCCGCCATTGTGAGGGGAGGAGTGTGTTGCTGCCCGACATGGAGACACAGGCCCTGTATACCAGCATTAGAGCTCTGCTGGAGGAACACGGGAGAAAGATCTGCGACAGGCTCGATGCTTTCGTGGTCAAAATCCAAGCAGCGCGATTGTGCAGCGCTACCACTGCTGAGGAACATGGTGCAGTACTGGAGCAACTAGATAACACGGCCCTTACAAGGCCCCGGCCGGAGACTCCATTGCTGACACCGGCGGGAGCGGACCACAGAATGGGACTCTGCTACCCCTTTGCTGCCTCCAGAGACATGTACGTACCCTGCTGGGACCGCTATCAAAATCTCTGGGGACTCCGGTCTGGGAGCTATTACCATCCTGAGGTTATTCAGATGGTCCGGTCCCGCCTGAAGGTCGATGGGTTTGCTCGTATGCAAGTGGGGTAAGCTGTCTCTACATACAGCACCTATGCGTGGTGGAGCAATATTGTCGGCACTGTGAGAGATAATGTTGCTGCGAGCTTCTTACCCAGAGGCTTCCTTTGCACTGCGGATTACCATCCAAAGTATTAATGAAGGCATATTGCCAGATCCCCAACCGAGGACTGCCTCCTGCTTCTATGCACCCACTCCCAATATTACAATATGTTAAAGCCGGGGCACCGTCTGTCTGGTATATATACTTTCTATATGAAGTCCTTAGACTGCTCTCATGTTGTTCTCCCGGCTCCAGACGACAGGACAAGGAAATATATCCTAAATAATTATGCTCACACTTTATGAATGACGGCCTTTGGGCCTGAGACTTTACCTAAAGGCTCTGTTGAAGGCGTAGGACTTGGGGAGCATGTATGCAAATTCTGATGAGGACATAAAGTATATAACTTTCTAATTTTCCCAGTTTTCATCACCTCTTAGAGGGGTATTATTTGCTCTGTAGACACAGCTATATATTCAGAACCAGTTGCCATCTTTTATTACTGTGTGATGCTTTTCCAGGACAGCACCTTACTTTTTGCTTTTACCTTAATCAGTTAAGCATATGTACATAGCTATATAATGTTAATACATCATAGCTGTCTGTTAGGATTACTGGATAGCTCCATATTTTCCAGGCACTATGGATACATTGGAGGATCTAACTATCTGTTTGTTACTGGATGGCAATGTCTAATCGCTATATTACACTGCTAATGAGGCAGGTCCTGGTCTTAGACATTAGAATGCAGGAGGGGAAATAAAAATGCATTACAGATCACACGAGTGTAACTTCCCCACAGCTCCATATTAAATGTATGTTAGGTTTTAGCACTAAATCCCACCGTACGGTTGAAAGAGAATTGCTTGTAGGTGTATATCTGTTTTACATATATATGTACTATACCACGCTCACACACTAGATAGAGAGATAGCAGTGGGGGTCATCCGATGCAATCAAATGAATCTGTACCAAACCATGAGGAAGCTGCCTATTGCAGCAGCATTTAAGCTTTCCCCTCAGTCTGCGGGACCGACCCCCTTTGCTTTATATGGTATGTCTAGGGCTAGTGGAGATCTAATGATAATTGTGTAACTGCTTAAGTGCCTAACAATGTGTCTTACCTCTATCCCTGTTATTTGTTCTTGTTTAGAGGCGTAATAATTGCTGTACTAATGTTGTTTACCCATGGAGCAGCATGAAACGTTTATATCGTGTTGAGGATGATCGTCATGTATGTGACGAAACCTTGGTGATATGTTCAGTTACTAGGAGATCACTAATTAACAAACTTCCTCCTAATGCTTTAGCTGACTTATGGACTTGAGAAATATGTGCATCTTAATGTAATGAGTGTGAACTCTTCTGTTATTTCCCTAGATATTTATATGTTGCCATTTATTTTGAACTCTAACTCACTCTTTTAGAGAAGAAGTTTTCCCCCTGGGCCCTAGCATAATGCACCGCAGCTTTATTCAGTGTGGTAATGACTCAGTAGTATCTTTTCTACACCGCCCCCCCTCATTCACAAATATGTTTGTATATTCTAAGCCATTGACAAATATAGGCCCAAAAGTGGTCTATAGAGTGCAAAACCCCTCAGTTAAAATGTTGTGTATTTGAGGGTCCAAAAGTGGCCTGAGCAATCCTAGAGGGGACAAAAATAGAGGGTAGTTGAGAGGTTGCTCCCTAACTGGTTTATTACACCTAGAGACGGGTATGCTGGTCATTGTGTATGTATCCTTTTCATTGAGTAACCTGTATGTTGTATATTTTATTACCCTCAATAAAAAATATTAAAAAAAAATAAAAAAATCAGACAATAGGATTAGAGCTATTGAGCTCTCATCCTATTGGCTGATTGGAACAGTCAATAGGATGAGAGCTGCTCAAATCCTATTGGCTGATTGGAACAGCCAATAGGATTTTAGCAGCTCTAATCTTAATAGCTGATTGAAATCTTTCAACCAATAGGAATGCAAGGGACGCCATCTTGGATGACGTCACTTGCATTGAAGTTCCAGTTTACAGCGGCGACCGTATGAAGAGGATGCTCCACGCCGGATGTTTTCAGGATCGACCTGCTCCACGCCGGATGGATGAAGATAGAAGATGCCGTCTGGATGAAGACTTCTTGCCACCTGGATGAGGACTTCGCCGGCTGGGTGAATCCTACAAGCGGGACTTCAATAACTGTAAGTGGATCATCAGTGGTTAGTGTTAGGTTTATTTAAGTTTTTTTTTGGGTGGGTTTTATTTTTAATATTTGTATTTTTATTGCAGAAATTTGAACTTGTTACAGGCATAAGAAAACAGTATGTCTCTTAGGGTTACAACACTCCCCAGAGACATTTACAAACATAAAAGGTATTGTTGGTACAGAACAAGACCCCATCAGACCCAGATACAAGCAACATTAAAGAGAGCTGCTGGCTATCAGGTTATCTCCACTCGTCTCACTACCAACCAAGATTCAACTTATATTTAGGGCCACTTGACTTGCCATGGCTAAATTATCTAGCTCCAGTGGAATCTCATTGGGACCATAACAGGCTTTACCCCGTTGAGCTCTTTGCCAATTCAGCCCCCTCCATATCAGCCCGGTTTCCATTCCTATCTTGGGGACCTTATCTATCTACTATAGAGACCGCTCTGAGTGTGGAGTCTAGAGAGTTGATTAAGATGCACTCTAGATTAGTATTAACAAGGTTATGATGGATATTAACTTGTGGGGCCTGATTTTAATGTGGGGACAAGAATAGAAATTTTGGAATGATTCTCATTACCTCTCACCACCAATGCTGCAACACTTGACCTAGGCAGGTGGAGCTGAAAGAGAACAGGGGGGGGGGGTGCGGGATTGGAAGGTAAAGGAGTCTGGGAGGGGAACAGAGGGGAATCAGATAAGATATGGGAGACCACGGGCAAGCTCCCTAAGTGGGAGGACTCACAGCCAGACATTTCAGGGCTAGGCGTGCCCATTTATGCAGGAGACATATTAATGGTCACCTGGTGGATCCTGTTTTTGAGCCCAAAGGTCCCAAATTTGCCAATATGACCCAATTTTGTTTAGGTGGAAATAGAATCCCTTCTCCATCGCTGCATAGGTTTCTATGATCTGTATAACTCCTGTAAGGTTAGGAGGGCTTGCCTGTTTCCACAGTCTGGCTATCGAGAGTTTTGCAGCAGTGAATATGAAAATAGCCAATTGTTTCTGGATTCTGGGCATTTTTGACGGAAAAATGTTCAGAAGAGCCACTTTAGGGACTTTCAGGATAGATATCCCAGTTGAGTCACATAACTGGAAGACTCCTCTCCACAGCTGTTTCAGGGCTGGGCACGCCCACCATACATGGAGATCTGAACCTACCTGACCACAACCTCTCCAGCACATAGGTGAGTGGGCAGGGGTCATCTGAGCCAATCTCTGGAGGGTATAGTGCCATCTAATACAGACTTTGACATACAACTCCAACGAGTTGGCACAATGCAGTGTCTTTTTGGTAAGCAAAAACACATGGGACCATGTTGCTCCAGTGGCCTGGATTCTCAGTTCCCGTTCCCATGCCTTTAACTGCCACACCTCTCCTGCACAAATGTCTTTCATTATGCAAGAGTAATGAACTGACAGGGGCTTTGATAGGGGTTGTCCAGATTTGCACTTCTGCTCCCACGCCGTTAAGTCCCTTAGGCCTGTTACTGGGAAACCCCAACTGGATAGAAACTTGTGCAGCCTGAATCTTTCAAACTGAAACCATGGGTGGGTGGAGATGACCTCTCCATTGTGTTTCGGTTCAGCTGGTTGTAAAACATTTTGTTGGTATAAATCAGAGACTCTCGCTAGTCCCCACTGTCGCCAGTGGGAGCCGTGGGAATCCTGGAGTCCTCTTAACAGGCCAGGGATCGAATGTATTGGGGAGGGGTGCGGTGCTATTTCCGTGTGGTGTCTGATGGTTTTCCAGCAGTCGAGTGCTTGTTTAACTACAGGGTTCTTAATAATAGTACTATCAGTTTTGTAGTCGGGGATCCAAGGGAGGTCCCCAAGGGTGACACCTGGTGGGAGGGAGAACTGTTCCACTCTCTTCCATCCCTGTGTCAAGTCGTTCGTCTCCCAATAGGAGATGTGGGTCAATCTTGCTGCCTCATAATAAATTGTGATGTTGGGGAGCGAAACCCCTCCCATACAGTAGGGCCTCTGCAGCGTCGTTGTGGAAATTCTAGGCTTTTTCCCTTGCCAGATATATCTGGCCAATAAAGCATTAAACTTTTCCAATAATGAGCGAGGAAGGTTAAGTGGGAGACACCGGAAATAATACAATATCTTGGGTAGAATGGTCATTTTGACCGAGGCTATACGTCCTAGCCAGGAAATTTCTCTAAAGGACCATGAGTTGAGGAGACCTCTAATTTCCGAAAGAAGCTTCTCATAATTTTTAGTCCTGACCAGCTCAATGTCTGGACCTAACTGGACTCCTAAGTGGGTGATCGTGTCAGATGCCCACTGGAATTGGTATGATTCCTTAAGGATCTCTTATTCAAATTGAGGGATATGAATCTCTAAAGCTTCTGTTTTGGCAAGATTTAGCTTGTAAAAACCTAGGGTACCAAAGTAAGAGAGAGTCTCAAAAAGCGCCGGAAGGGAACCAAGAGGGTTAGTCAGGAACAGGGTAACGTCATCTGCGAATAACGCAATCTTTTCCCCTCCTCCCCCAGTCCCCCCAACCCAGTGGCTTAAAGGGACTCCTCGTATCAGAGGGTGAACACTATGGGCGAAAGTGGACAGCCCTACCTTGTTCCGTTTGTTATGGGGAAACTCCTCGAACAGAAACCCAAACCTCTAACTCTAGCACTTGGCAAGCTATAAAGCGCCCGAATTGCCAGTACTACTTCTGTGGGGAACCCAAAGCCTAAGAGAACCTCCCATAGGTATTCCCATCTGACCCTATCGAACGCCTTTTCGGCATCGAGCGACAGGGCCAGCATGGGAACCTTCAGTCTATGTGCCTCCGAGAAGATGTTCAGGATATGCCTGGTGTTGTCAGGTCCCTCCCTACCTAGTGTGAACCCCACCTGGTCTGGGTGTAGGAGATTAGGTGTAATACGGTAATAGCTCCCGCACTGGGATTGATCTTTATTTGGCTTTGGTATTGTAAGGACCGTAGCTTCTAGTAGCTCACTCCTGAATGAGCCCTTCTCTCTGGCCTCTCCAAAACTCTGGAGAAGCAGAGGCGAGAGCTCCAGATGGAACGTCTTATAGAACATGGCCGGAAACCCATCAGGGCCCGGGGCTTTCCTGTTCTGGAGTTGGGTAATCGCTACTTTCAATTCGGTGTTCGAGAAGGGCACCTGTACTAACTCTACCTCACTCTGGGTCATAACAGGTAAGTTTAAACTCTTGAGAAAAGCTCTGATGTGGTCTTTGGGGGGAGCAGCAGATCCCTCCGATTTATGCAGGTTGTATAGGTTGGAGTAGAATGTCGCAAAAGCATCACCTATGTCTGTGGGGGAGGTCACTGTAGTGTTCCCGTTATTTATGGACAGGATGCGGGATGAAGCCGTCCTACCTCTTAGCTTGTTTGCAAGTATAGTGGAGGCCTTATTACCTTGGTAATATAGGAGGTTTTTAAATCTACCTATGGCTTCATTGACTTTATTCAATTCCAACTCCTTGAGACGATTACGAAGGGCTAATATGTCAGCCGTCAACTCAGGGGTTGGGTTAACTTTATTGAGTTCTTCCTTGGTCCTAAGGTTGGCTACTACAAGGCCAAATGGGGCTCCTTGTAGCTTTCTATTAGAGGCTTGTTTGTGTATACAAACTCCTCTGATATATGCTTTGAGGGCCGCCCAGAGTGTTTGGTGAGATGGAACCGAATTCTCATTGTGGGCTAAGAACTCCTGCATGGAATCACGGATCAGAGGTTGGAACTCAGGGTCTGACCACATTGAGTCAGGGAATTTCCAACCCGGGTTGGGGGAGAGCCCCTACCCGAATTTAGTGTTAACAGGAGGGCGTCATGATCTGACCAGGCACATGTCTTGATCCTAGCGTCTTTGATTACATTTAGTGTCCATGAGTCAGTGAAAAAATAGTCGAGTCTTGAATATGAGTGATGGGGTCTAGAGAAATACGTATAATCTTTGGCGGTAGGATGGCAAGATCTCCATACATCGAATAAGTTATATTGGGAAATTAGATTTCTGAATTTTTTAGCTGTGGAGAGTGAGTATGAGTCTACTGCTCTTCCCAGACCAACTTTTTTATATAGGGATGGATCCCAAATCATGTTAAAGTCGCCTCCCAACAATAGTCTTCCTGTTTTTATTTTGCTAATATTTAGCAATATACTTCTGAGGAACTTAGGTTGATTCTGGTTTGGAGCGTAGACATTGACCAGAGTATAAACTTGGCCATCTAATTTACATATTAAAATAAGGTACCTGCCCTCGGGGTCTGACTCAAGGTATATTCTTTCATAGCTAACTAGGCGATGGATAAGGATTGCTACTCCTCTAGTCTTGTCAGAGTGAGATACCACCTCCACATTAGTAAAATGTTGAAGTTTAAGTTTGGGTGCCGGATTGTTTAGCCAATGGGTCTCCTGCACGAACACTATCTTGGCTCTATTGATTATCATATGGTTGCACAGGAGGCTTCCTTTGGTAGGAGAATTTAGTCCCTTACAGTTAAGGGAAGCAAATGTTAAGTCGGCCTGAGCACTCCTCATCTCAAGGGAAGGGGTGGGGAGGGTAGCTCCAGAGTAGTGTAAGGGGATTAAGGAAAAGAAAAAGATTGTAAGGAAAGGGAGGGAATGTTCAGCTCCACCTACCTGTAGTGTGGGTCCTCGTCTCGGCGGTTGGAGAGTAGGAAGTTTCATGCCGTATTTATTTAATTTGGGTCTAGCTGGGTATGGAGCAAGCCGAGTGGCAAGGAACACCTCAACAGCCTAAGGATAAACAAGTAAAATTAAAAAGAAAAAATTAGCAGGGGATGGACAGTCGTGCTATCACCTGTTAGAAGGGAGAGTAAACACAAGTGTTATGGGGGGGTAGGGATTGGTCCTAACTACAAGGACTCTGGGTTTTATTTTTAGATTAGGATCTGGGCATGTAAATGCATGTAAATGCCCTTTTAAGTGCGATGCCCATACAAATGACCTTTTCAGGGCAATGGGGAGCTTAGTTTTTTTAGATAGTTATTTTATATGGGGGGTTGGTTGTGGGGGTGGTGGGTTTTACTGTTGGGGGGGTTGTATTTTTTTTTACAGGTAAAGCCCTTTTAAGGGCCATTGGTAGTTTATTGTAGGCTAGGTTTTTTTATTTTGGGGGGGGGCATTTTTATTTTGATAGGGCTATTAGATTAGGTGTAATTCTTTTTTATTTTTGATCATTTGTTTCTTATTTTTTGTAATTTAGTGTTTGTTTTTTTATGTAATTTAGTTATTTATATTTTTAGTAATTTTAGAGTTTAGGTTTTAGTGTAAGGCAGGTTAGGTTTTATTTCACAGGTAAGTTTGCACTTATTTTAACTAGGTAGTTAGTAAATAGTTAATAACTATTTACTAACTAGTCTACCTAGTTAAAATAAATACAAACTTACCTGTGAAATAAAAATAAAACCTTAGCTACAGTAGCTACAATATAACTATTTAGTTTTAATTATTTAGTTAATAATTGTAACTTTAGTTTAGCTCTATTTTAATTATGTTAATGTTAGGGGGGTTAGGGTTAGGCAGATTAGGGGTGTTTAGACTCTGGGTTTATGTTAGGGTGTTAGGTTTAAATGTTATTTTCTTTTTCCCCATAGACATCAATGGAGCTTGCGTTACGGAGCTTTTGTTTCCGCGATCACAGGTGTTAGGCTTTTTTTTTCTGGCTCTCCCCATTGATGTATATGGGGAAATCGTGCACGAGCACGTCAAAGCAGCGCTTGTTTTCGGTGTGGTATGGAGCTCAATGCCACCATATAGCCCGCACAAGCCTGCTTTTTCAAAACCTGTAATACCAGCGCTATAGGGAGGTGAAATAATGCTGCTTTTGTTGCGGTCGTTAAAATCCCTATAGCGCTCAAAACTCGTAATCTAGCTCTATGTTAATACATGCCATTGCCGACGCTAACAAAAATCTGATATTGCTTGCGCACAAACACTAGCGATCCACACGTAATTTAGCCCCAAATTGGCTGAACTTATAGAGGAAGCAGACTTCTTTATCTTATCTCTATTTCAGCAAAATCCTCTTTAGTTTATCTCTCTATAAACAAACATTTTAGTATCTCTCTGTCTAACCCCCGCTGTTTATATAGCTTTTCTATAACCATTACTTAAATATTTTCAGTATAAGTGGGGATACAACAATGATGTTATTTTAACATTAAGGTGGTTCAATTAGAAAAATCAGATACTTCAAATAGAAAAATTTCTCTCGCACACCCACTGGGAGGTTAATTTATGCTGATTTCTCCGCTTCCTATACCAAGAAATACAGCAGTAGTCATATTTTCAGCATAGGTAGTAGTTTCAATAGGTAAAAGAAAAGATTATAAATGACAAAATCAAGGAAAATTATGTATCTGTAAACAATTTAATACACTCCATCAAGTAAAATTAATCATTGGGTGTACATTAAAGAAGAGACAAAAGTCACATTACATTGTCCCTTTAAATAACCCTTTCAACCTACAAAAACTGTCATTTTGATTTTCTCTTGAGAACGGTTTTTCTTTAATTCCTAGACATATGTGTGAAGGAGAATGGTAAAATATGATTTGACTCATTGTTTGTATTTAAAATTGTTATTGTACAAAAATGCTTCTTAATAAAGAGATTTAAACATAAATATCCCTTTTAATAATCTCTATCTTGTTACAGTATGTAAGATTCATAGACATAAAATGATACAGTATTCTGATTATCACAAATTAGATATTTGTGCCCATACTCTATTAGCCTTTTCCCTTCTCCCATGACTAATGGCTGTCATTATAGGAAACTCTACTTCTTGTTCCACTTCAATCCCAGAGTCCTTTGGTTCACATGGCCTTGCAGATCCCCATTACCCCTTAGGTGAACTCATTTCATTGTGCTATCAATAAATGCATTAGCTGCTGCTAAATATGAGTGCCCTGGGCACACGTGGGCAGCTGCATCTTTATCCCTCCCCCAGCAAAGCAATAGTCATCAGACCCTCATATTACTGAAACAGATCAAAGCACACAAACCATTCTCTCCATGCTCTTGACCTATTTTTAAGACTGGTTAGTTTATTAAAATATTACGCTAGCTGTTTGAACTACACAAAATGATGCAAAACGGTATCATTTTAGGGTAACGGTTACTGCGTGCGGCGGAATCCTCTTTTACAGCTTTTGGTGGTATTCCTCTTCCATGCTGAGCGACCTCCTACAGTTTACGAATTAAGGATCCATTTAAAGGAATTCCGTGTCTAATGTAGAACTGAAGATGCGTATTATTAGACTGGCAATTGCTGATGCCAACCTTAAAAAGCTTATTTAGCTTTTGGCTCAAATAGAGCAACAGAAGGGCCTGATTCCATGACCTACAGTTATCCAACAGGAGTTAACTGTTGACAGGAAAGGTTTATAGATTTCATAACCCCTGTTACCACTATTATGGATTATTTATATTATGCTTTCTGGGATATTAACATCTTAAAAAAACAAAGAACGTTTTCAGATTTTGAACAATAAACTTCTATACTGACATCTACTTTAACCCCTTAATGTAAGAGATTTAGCGCGGGTCTTTCAGATAGCGTTGCCCCCGCACTATTTCTGCTTACCTGAGGCTGTCATTAAAGAGTTAAAGGGACATAAAACCTAACACCTAGATTACAAGTTTTGCGGTAACAGGGGTGCGGTGCTAACTTGCACGTTATTCTCACCGCTCACTTTCCTGTAGCGCTGGTATTACTGTTTTTTACAAACCCGGCGTTAAAAGACAAAAAGTGAGCGTACAGCAAAATTTAGCTCCAAATCTCACTTCAATACCAGCACTGCTTAAGTCAGCGGTGAGCTGGTTATTCGTGCTCGTGCACGATTTCCCCATAGAAATCAACGGGGAGAGCCGGCTGAAAAAAAGCAGCGTATAACTCAGTAACGCAGCCCCATTGATTCCTATGGAGAAATAAAATTTATGTTTACACCCTAACATGAACCCCAAGTCTAAACAACCCTAATCTTACACTTATTAACCCCTAATCTGCCGCTCCAGACACCGCCGCCACCTACATTATACTGATTAACCCTAATCTGCCGCTCCGGACACCGCCGCCACCTACATTATACTTATGAACCCCTAAACTGCTGCCCCCAACATCGCCGCCACCTACATTATATTTATTAACCCCTAATCTGCTGCCCCCATTGTCTCCGCCACCTACCTACACTTATTAACCCCTAATCTGCCGCCGCTACTATAATAAACATATTAACCCCTAAACCGCCGCACTTCCGCCTCACAAACACTAGTTAAATATTATTAACCCCTAATCTGCCGTCCCTAACATCGCCCCCACCTACCTACACTTATTAACCCCTAATCTGCCACCCCCAACGTCGCCGCCACTATACTAAATGTATTAACCCCTAAACCTAAGTTTAACCCTAACACCCCCTAACTTAAATATAAGTTAAATAAATCTAAATAAAATTAATATCATTAACTAAATTATTCCTATTTAAAACTAAATACTTACCTATAAAATAAACCTTAAGATAGCTACAATATAACCAATAGTTACATTGTATCTAGCTTAGGGTTTATTTTTATTTTACAGGCAAGTTTGTATTTATTTTAACTAGGTAGAATAGTTATTAAATAGTTATTAACACTACACTATAATTAAATAAATTAACTACATTAAATACAATTACCTAAATTAAATTAAATTAGCTAAAGTACAAAAAACAAACAAACACTAAATTATAGAAAACAATAAACAAATTACAAATATTTAAACTAATTACACCTAATCTAATAGCCCTATCAAAATAAAAAAATGCCCCCCAAAATAAAAAAAAACCCTAAACTAAACTACCAATAGCCCTTAAAAGGGCCTTTTGTGGGGCATTGCCCCAAAGTAATCAGCTCTTTTACCTGTAAAAAAAATACAAACAACCCCCCCAACAGTAAAACCTACCACCCACACAACCAACCCCCCAAATAAAATACTATCTAAAAAACCTAAGCTCCCCATTGCCATGAAAAGGGCATTTGGATAGGCATTGCCCTTAAAAGGGCAGTTAGCTCTTTTGCAGGCCCAAACCCTAACCTAACAATAAAACCCACCCAATACACCCTTAAAAAACCTAACACTAACCCCCTGAAGATCGACTTACAGTTCTGAAGACCAGACATCCATCCTCAAGGAAGCGGCAGAAGTCTTCATCCAACCGGGCCGAAGTCCTCAACGAAGCCGCGAGAAGTCTTCATCCAAGCCGGGCGAAGTGGTCCTCCAGATGGGCAGAAGTCTTCATCCAGACGGCATCTTCTATCTTCATCCATCCGACGCAGAGCGGCTCCATCTTCAAGACATCCGACACGGAGCATCCTCTTCATCCGACGGACTAACGAAGAATGATAGAATTCTACCAGCCAATCGGAATTAAGGTAGAAAAAATCCTATTGGCTGATGCAATCAGCCAATAGGATTGAAGTTCAATACTATTGGCTGATCCAATCAGCCAATGGGATTGATCTCACATTCTATTGGCTGTTCCAGATAGTGTAGCAGATTTCAGACAATGTGGTAGGCACAAATAAGCCTACAAATCATAAATCATCACAAAGCTGTATTTTAAATAAAACCTGAAGCTGCACCTGAAGACACCTTTGTGATAATTTTAATAAAAGGCTTATTTTAACTGCAATCTTGTGAGTATAACCAGTTTGTGCGCCTACCACATTGTCTGAAATCTGCTACACTTGTGTGAGCTCTTTTATTTTAGAGGTGAAAGCAACAAGGTTGACTCAGAGGACGTGGACACTTTGGTTCCCTGGAGGTGACACAGCGCCGACATTTCCAACACTTTATAATACATGTACATGAACTGCCTGACTCTCTGCTGCAACTACAACTGATGTAACAAGCTACCCCAACCTTATGTCTCTGCACCCTAAACCTGTAGACTGTGATCTCTCCGAAGCAAGGCCCTCTTCCTCCTGTACTGGATTTGTTTAGTTTTATTATGTTTTGTATTTTATCACAAATCTTTGTCATTGTATATCCCTATCATTGTACCCAGCTCTACGGAATTTGGCGGTGCTATACAAATAAATGATAATAATAATATTATATATATATATATAAACTCTGTAATATACTTTCTTTATTTATTTTGTCCCCTTTTCCTGTAATTCCATTATGAAATAGTGAGCTTTTCAGTACATGTTGGAAATGGAAGTGCAGAACACAGTTATATTCCACACAGCCATTGGCTGCACACTCTAGTGACCTATTTATAACTGTCCCTAATTGGCCACAGCAGAGAAGGTAACTTAAGTTACAACATGGCAGCTCCCATTGTTTTATAGACACTAAAACTTTACACTTATTTTGTCAATATTTAAACAGCTAATGAAACTTTAAAAAATACATCTATTTGTTATTCTCAGACTAATCTTTTCTTTGAATGCATCATTCTATTTAGTGTTTAATGTCCCTATAACAATACAAGTTTTTCCTGCTTATTTTTATGGGCTTAGTTCAATTATTTGTTTTGTATGATTTTTAAATTACGAAGTTAATTCTGCACTTTAGTAATGTATGCATCTCCTTCCCATGCGAAAATGCAGTATATGCCCTTTAGCAAGACTCCCTGTTTTCAGTGTAAAAAGTGGCTTTATAGAATTTCACCAGGGAAATAGAACGACTGGCGAGCATACTTAAAGAACCTCAGCAGCCCAAAAAACTTAAGAGAATCGCCAACTACGTTCTGGTTTTGCACAGAACTTAGTGTGTTGCACTTTCATAAGAGAAATCTGGCTCTGAAAAGAGACGAATGCTCCTGGTGACCATAATTTTCGTCATTGGAGATTTCATGAAAACTACAAATGTATAAATCTCTTATTACAGCAATAAATATTCTGAACAGGACATTCACACGTGCACAAAGGTACTAAAATACACAATAATGTGCTATAAAGAATAAGTGCGAATAAGTAAGTACCTACAAGCTATCACACAATCAACACCAGCCCTCTCAGGCTCAGTTAGCATTTCAAACCTCTATTTACCATTCATATCGTGCAATGTGTTTCTCAGCCATTTATTTCTGTCTGTTACATCAGAATTTGATCTGAAAAGACTATTGAAAGATCTTGAAAGTAATAAAATCACTGAAGTGGAAGAGAAAAATGAAAATACCAAACACTAATTCTTGTTTTCTCTGTTGCATTTAAACATTTTAAATCGTACTAAACTTTCTGTGCTTTTGTTTCTTCAAAAATATTAATGTTGACAAGTTGAAATAAAAGTTTTGTTTTTATGCTTGCAGGGTGCAAAATGAGTTGTCATCAGCCAGTGAGAAATCTGTTCCTAGGGCCAGTGCTATAATTTTTGGCCACAAAAGCGAGGATACATTTTGCCCCCCCCCCCCCCCCCCAATTACAAACCATTCAATTGATGTTTTTTTTAACAAAATTTTACAGAAATGTGCTCAAAAAAATGACAGATACCCATTTTATCTATAATGATAGAGAATATTATTTACTATCCTATATTATAAAAGGCCAGGTATGTTTGTCCGATGCAGTCATGCACAGTAGAGACTGCAGTGCGCAACAAACATACCTGGCCGCAAGGAAGTCTCATTCAGTGACTGCGCACTAGACTGTGCGAGACATCAAAAGGCCATGAGGATCAGACAGCAGAGAGGGAGGGGGGGCAGGGGCGGGCGTGGGGGGTGGGATGGGGGTAAGCGGGCTGGAGGGGGGCAGGAGTGGGTGGGACCGCTGCACTGCAGAAAATAAATGTTGAGAGCGGCACGGAAGGGGAAGGAGAGAGGGAGAGGGGATCCAAGTGGATGGGGATTTTGGCCCGTGTACATGGGCTTTAGGACTAGTGACCACATGAATCACTGACTGTTAAGCTGCATAAGAAATCATACAGTGGTAGCTCTGAATAACAAATCAGACTGTGGTTGCTCAGCATAACAAATCAGATTGTGGAAGTGCTGCATAACAAATCAAACAGTGGTAGCTCTGCATAACAAATCAGACAGTGGTAGTGCTGTGTAACAAATCAAACAATGTTAGCTCTGCATAACAAATCAAACAGTAGTAGTGTAATAGCTGTGACAGGACAGTGATAGGGTGTGTAATAGCAGTGACAGGACAGTGATGGGGTGTGTAATAGCTGGGACAGGACAGTGATAGGGTGTGTAATAGCAGTGACAGGACAGTGATAGGGTGTGTAATAGCAGTGACAGGATAGTGATAGGGTGTGTAATAGCTGGGACAGGACAGTGATAGGGTGTGTAATAGCAGTGATAGGACAGTGATAGGGTGTGTAATAGCTGGGACAGGACAGTGATAGGGTGTGTAATAGCAGTGACAGGACAGTGATAGGTTGTTTAATAGCTGGGACAGGACAGTGATAGGGTGTGTAATAGCAGTGACAGGATAGTGATAGGGTGTGTAATAGCTGGAACAAGACAGTGATAGGGTGTTTAATAGCTGTGACCGGTCAGTGATAGGGTGTATAATAGCTGTGACAGGACAGTGGCCATTAGCACAATTTGTACAATGAATGAGTAGTGGCCATAGCCCTGGTTTTAGATTACTACAGTTACGTGGCCTTTATTAGCACTTTAAGACAATGGCTGCCCTACTAGAATGATGACAAACTTGCAAGAACATTTAAAATATAATTTATGCTGATATCAATCAGCTTCTCAGCCACAGCGAGTGCATAACCCACAGGACACATTCACATTAGGACCACTACTTTGTGTCACTAATAAATTGCAGCCTTGCCTATAGCATAAGTAGTGTAGGATGGATAAGCTTAGTGGTATGGCACATGCAAGTACTAACCGTAATGTACTGAATAAGATGAGAAGCAGGTTGTAGAGAAGAACAAAAGTATCTACAGAGAGGAGGCAAAACTTGAAGCTAAAGAGACCAAATAACCAAATAAGGTTTGAAAATCCCCAGGAGGCAGCTAGTGATGTATATCAGATGTGAAAATTAGTTAAGAGTAAGGCCCATCTTTCTGTCTTCTGCTCTTGCTGCTACATCTTTCCACTCTATTCCTCCTGCACTGCTTAATCATGCTCTGGGGCTTTGTTACTATAAGGAATATGACTGGGTGGTAGGGGAGAAAGCATGGGGGTGGGGCATGTGCTCACAAGTTACCCACTATTGCCCTCAAGAAGCTGAGCCAACAACTTGAGGCACCGCTAAAGACAGTGGCCACCAGCAGTTATAAAATGTACTCCTGCAAGTTAACACACGGTCAGCATTGGCAGTTTGCGCTCCCTTGCTGGGGCACCCTAAGGCTGTTGCGTAGTCAGCCTAATGCTAGTGCCGGCCCTGTCTGTAGGGATTAGTTGTGTTCGAATAACCCCTTTCTGTAAGTTTCAGAATCAATGTAAACAGCTTTAGCTTTTCATTCAAAAAAACATTTTAGTATTTTTAAATAGTTCTCTTTCATATGCATAAAAATGTTTCAGTTTACTGATTGTTTTTCAAGAAGACAAAAAGGTGTAAGTTAAGTGAGTGAGGACTGTATATATATATATATATATATATATATATATATATATATATATATATATATATATATATATATATATATATAATGTGTGTGTGTGTATATGTAGTTCGTGTATTTTTGTGATGTGTGTATGTAGTGTGTGTATGTACTGTGTAGTTTCTGTGTATGTAGTATGTGTGTGCATGCAGTGTGTGTATATATGTAGTTTGTGTGTGTGTGTGTGCATGCAGTGTGAGTATATATGTAGTTTGTATGTATGTAGTGTGTGTATGTGTGTATAATGTGTGCATGCAGTGTGTGTATATATGTATTTTGTATGTATGTATGTGCATGCAGTGTGTGTATATATGTAGTTTGTATGTATGTAGTGTGTGTATGTGTGTGTAATGTGTGCATGCAGTGTGTGTATATATGTAGTTTGTATGTATGTGTGTGCATGCAGTGTGTGTATATAGGTAGTTTGTATGTATGTAGTGTGTGTATGTATGTGTGTGTAATGTGTGTATGTAGTGTGTGTGTGTATATGCAGTGTGTGTGGCATTGTTTAGCAGTATCCTATCATCATCTCTGCTGAGCAAGCTAGGGACCAATATTTAGCAGGGTTGTAAAGTCTGCAAGGTGCACTTCCAATTCTCATATCTGGAAACCCCACAGTTAAATTATGAAAATATATTGCAGAGGTAATTTTCCTATGCATTATTAAACATTTTATATTAAAATCTCAATGTGTTTCTCGTTCCTTTAAGTATGCATCACATGTGAAAAAAAAATGAAATTTCTATACCCAGGTTGCAAAAAAATAAGAAAACAACTAACTCCAGAGACAGCTATACTGGGAGTTTTGCATTTGTTACTGCATCTAGTTTGCTGAAATAAATATGTGATATTCTCTTTGCACATTAGCGGAATTAAATTACAGCAGGAATTAATTGAGGGTTTGGAGCAAATTTCTGCATCCCAGAACAGACATTTGAACAAATTCAAGCATCATATCTCATAATGTGATTATCTACTATTAGTCCACAATTGCACAGTTGGTTTAAATGAAAACATTAATCCAAACAATACTGCTATTAATGTGGTCAACCAGAAACCACAAATAAACACAGACACATATTTGAACAATAGATAAGAAGAATCAGACGATATAGGCTTAAAGGGACACTGCACGTTACTATTTTCTACTATTTAATGTGTTTCCAATTAACTATTTTAGCTCCTGGAGTGAATTAAATTGTTGGCAACCATTCTTTTACCTTTACTTTGCCTGTTGAGACTGCCACCTAAATTGAAAATATGTATTCTTAGTAGAAAAACTACGAAGAGGAGACATCAGCATAAATTAAACTCCTAGTGGAAGCGGGAGAGAGATATTTTTGTATCTGAAATAGCTGAGGGAGGGTGGGTTCTCATTAACCCCAACATTTAAAATTAGCATTTCAATAACTAACTATTAGGCTTTGTGTATATAGAAAAAAGTAACACAAACAGGCCTGTGTTTCCTGCAGGCTCAGCCTAAGTATATTGACATTTTATTTAGAACAATAAGTGATGGTTTTAATGAGAAACAACAGCTATTTCAAATATAAAAAATAAACATGAAGAGTTTTCGGTACATTTAACCCCTTCCGGCCGGGGTTTATTTGTCTACATCAGAACAAAGTTCCAATGTAAACAAATAAGTAAAAGTTGAAATCTCGTGATCGTTCATGCGATTGCGTGATTTAAATTATGGGATCGGGTCAGGGGGGGTGCCTATAATGCTAGGCACACCCTCCAGCCCACCATCCCATTTAAGTAGAGGCTATGGCTTCAGGACAGCCAAACAGCTAGGGCGTTCCATGCCATCCTAATGGCGCTAAAGCCCAGCATGGAACATCCTAACGGCGGGAAGGGGTTAATAATCTTCTTTTGGTAACAAGTTATTTGGAACATAATGGGAAACTAATTTTACTGTAATGTAATTTTAAAGAGAAAAATGCATTTATGTTTTCCTCATTTTTCTCATTTATGGCCATTTAGGGGAAGCTGTAAATGAGTTTGTTCAACTCTTTAAGCTGGGGACGGCCAACTGGCTTTGTGGACTCCTGGTGGGTGGGGCAAACAAGATTTGTACAACTCAGAAGAGCCTGCTGGAATGGAGAACAGCTAATAGAGGGTACCCTGTACCATATCTATATCTGGCCCTGCTCTACTTGACATTGTTAGGAAATATATTATTAATTTGTATGTTTAAAAGAACACTAAAGTTAAAATTAAACTTTCATTATTCAGATAGAGCGCACACTTTTAAATTCACTTCCATTATCTAAATGTGCACATTTTTTTATATGCACACTTTCTGAGGCACCAGAGGTAAAAAGTATATTAATATAACAGTGTTGGTTAAAGGGATAGTACACACCAAAAATGTTATTGTTTAAAAAAAACATAGATAATCCCTTTATTAATTATTTACCATTCCCTAGTTTTGCATAACCAACACTGTTATAGAAATATACTTTTTACTCCACCAAAGTTATACTGTTATGTTATGTTTACTTACACCCTTATTTTTTAATAACAAAAGTTTACATCTTAAGTGCTTAGAATGCCTACCTCTATTGTCTAATCACAATAGCCAAGTTGGTTGTCTACAGGTAGACACATTCTAAGGGGGTACTTAATGTTTAATGTTTAATGTCGTTATGATGTACTACATGCTAGTGTCAATGTATCGTGTTGTATTGTTTGCCTGTTATAGGCTGATATACTTTACCATGTTAGGTCAACATGTCTTATTTACAAACTAAGTTAATCAAGTTACCACAACTGGTATAAATTGTTAATTGCTGAGAAAAGTTAATTTAAGCCAATGAAGGGGAAACGCTTCCTCTACATCTTATTTCTCCTACCAATGTTTTTATTCACTCTTTCCTTCTTACCTAATCCCCTTATCCCCTGCTGTACTAAATTACTATTAATACTATCACCTGACAAACTACCTGGTCATAATGACTCCTACACAAACACTGAATTAATATACTCCATAGACAACTACTTTAAGCTCACACTGCATTATCCTAATGGCTGAACACTCACATAGAAAACCACCCACCAATTTAATACGGATTCAATCTATAAACGCAAAGGGACTCAATATCCCCTCAAAAAGAACACAGGCCTTGAGAGACTTTAACAGATGCAGGTCAGACCTGCTGTTTCTCCAAGAAACACACTTTCGCAAAGTAAGAGAGCCCCTCACATTTACCCTCAAATTCGGCACCTTCTTTTATGCCTCCCATCCCAAATCTAAAAAGCATGGAGTGGGAATAATGATAAAGAAAAATCCTAGTAGGCTTACTATATGGCCGCCCGGTCACGTTGGTATCTATATACACTCCTAATACAAAGCAAGCCAAATTTATCAACAACATAACTAATCTCATTTTAGAACACCAAAAAGGTGTCTTAATAATTTGCGGAGATCTTAACATGCCACTTAACCCACCTTTGGATTGCTCCTCCTCTAATTCCTCAGTCCCTACTTCACAGATAACTCGTACACTCACCTCACTGAAAAAATTAACAGCACAAGACTTATGGAGGACCCACCATCCCAACAAAGAAGACTACACCTTCTATTCATACCCTCACAAGCAATACTCCAGAATTGATTACATTCTCACGGACGTCACAGGCCTGTCACTATTTACATCTACCCAAATTACCCCCATAACATGGTCGGACCATGCATCAGTATTAGGCACGTTAACATGGCCGTCTAAACCCATACATGATTATATATGGAGATTGGATGAACAGCTCCTCTCTGACCCTATAATATCCCAACAAATATCTAAGTCCATATTGGATACTTTACCCACAATACTACAGTTGACACGTCCCAGTTAAATATATGGGAAGCCCACAAATGTGTAATTCGGGGTGAGCTTATGGCCATTAAGGCCTCCATTAACAAACAAAATCAAGCATTTCTATCAACATTTCTCTCAGAAATTGACAAATTAGAAACCCAACACAAACGCTGCCCGACAGACCACAACCTCCTGCTTTCTATTCAAGCTGAAAAAGATAAACTAGCGTCCTACCTAAATAAGGAACATAAACGCCAAGCACTCCGCTTACAACAAGCGAACTATGAAGGTCTGATGAGTCTAAACAGTTTTCCCCTACATTGTTAGAAGCCCACATCATTCTCCTCCCCAAGCCTAACAAATCATTAGAACATCCCTCTCACTTTCGCCCTATTTCATTTATAAATTCAGACGTAAACATTTTCGCAAAGGTATTGGCTAATAGAATGAACCTGGTACTGCCAGACCTGATCCATCAGGATCAAGTGGGATTTGTCCCCAGGCGCGAGGCGAAGGACAACACGGTCAGGGCCCTCAACTTAATTCAATATATGCAAGATAAGGAAGTCCCAGGGATCCTTTGACCGTGTTGGCTGGGATTTCCTTAAAGCCACTTTAACTAAACTGGGTCTAGGACCTAAGATCATTAACAGAATATTTGCCTTATATTCCCACCCCAACGCAAAATTACTTATCAATGGCACACTATCCAATACATTCAACATAACCAACGGCACAAGGCAAGGTTGCCCCCTATTTCCCTTATTGTTCACCTGCTTCATAGAAACCTTGGCCACAAAAATCAGACAAAACCCCTCGATTAGCGGAATACAAGTAGGGACACAAACATACGTAATGTCTCTGTTTGCCGACAACATCTTATTCACATTAACAAACCGCGACTCCTCAATAACCCCCCTCTTACAGGAATTTCAAACCTTCCAGTCACTATCCAACTTTTCTATAAATGTTTCCAAATCTGAAGCCTTAAATATTAACTTAACCAGCACAGCTCTAGCAAATATTAAAACTCTAATGCCATTTACGTGGCGAACTCACTCCCTACACTACTTAGGAATACAACTAACCACTTCTATCGAACAAACCTATATACAAAACTACATACCAATACAAAAAGCAATTATCAGGGATCTATCATCCTGGCTCTCTAAAAAGCTCTCCTGGCTGGGCAAAATAAATGTTCTAAAAATGAATATATTCCCACGACTACTATATATATTGCAGGCCCTACCAATCCCGATCCCTAAAAACTACATTCCCACCCTACAGAAAGCTTTTAGTGACTTTGTTTGGCATCGTCGTCCCCCCAGGATAAATAAAAACATTATGCAAACTCCAAAACTCCAAGGAGGACTAGGCATACCTAACATATCAAAGTACCGACAAGCCATATTCTTGCAAAGGATAGTTGACTGGTGCATACACTACGAACATAAAAGATAAGTTCAATTAGAACACTCATTATCAAATAATCCACACCTAGGAAAACAGTGCTGGAATCTCGACAAACCAACTACAAAGCTTAATTATAACTCACACCTGATTGCAGAAACATATAAAATATGGGAAATCACAATAGCTACACACCCCTATATATCATCCAAACCCTCTCCACTAACCTCAATCATAGATAATGGCCAATTCATACAAGGAACACCGCCTACAAAAGATACCCCGGATTCATACTATAGGGATATCCCTATTCACTCTATCATATCAAATAAAAAATTATTACCGCAAGCGGACTTGATTAACAAGGGATATTCTCTTTTCCAAAATTGGTTCCAATATGCCCGCGTCCATCACTTCATAACAACACATGAACACTCTAGAAACATGGTCCGACCACTAACCAACTTTGAGCAACTCTGCATAAGGACTCCTCCAATATCACATACTCTTGCACTAATTTATAGAATATTAACACAAAACTCTCCTGGCCAAACCCCTCCCTTCCTAGAAAAATGGGAAGACGAACTAGGTATAACAATCTTACCCCAAACCAGTACATTAATTTTCCAAAATATCACAAAAACTTCAATCTCACTCTCCATACAGGAAATCAACTTAAAAATCTTACACAGATGGTATCTTTCCCCAACTAAATTACACCGACTATACCGCAACACATCCAAGCAATGTTGGAGATGCGGACATAGCTGCGGTAACCTGGCTCACATGTAGTGGTGGTGCAACGCGGTCCAAAACTACTGGAGAGACATAATTGGAGAAATAGAAAAAGTTCTAGATACCCAATTCCCTCTAGACCCCACAATCTGGTTACTAAGTAGACCTCCCAACATTAAACAGAAACATTGCCTCAAACTTTTTTACATCATGACTAATAGTGCTAGATACCTATTAGCTAGAAATTGGAGAAGCAAAGAGGTCCCCTCCACATTGCTATGGACTAAGAGAGTCTCAGAATTCCTTGACCTAGAAGAGTTTTACTTTGTTAAATATGCCAAAATGGAGGTATACGCTGAAATGACAGCACTATGGGAACACTACCTTAAATTGTAACACCCTACACTAAACACGCTTAAACAAAACGAACCATAACATTGTTGCCTATTTGCACCCTAAAAGCATACACAAGGTGGGAAATACAAATACATCGCCAAATCCATGAAACCCTAGTTGTCTAAACAGAATCCTAAACGAGTCAACCTGTCTTAACTAAAGGAAAAGTAGTTGACAACTACCTCACTAAGTACAGCAACACCACCTCCTCATTCTTTCCCCCATTCCTCTCTTCCTATCACTTTCCTTAACCCCTTCCCTATAGTTTATCTAAATTGTTTACACTACTCTCTATAAAACTGAGGTTTACTAAACGAGATCCATGAGTGGTCTCTTATACCCTGAAGGAGCCTAATATCGTTCTATGGAGATCAAGGGATCCAAAAGAGGCCCCTTGCGATCACCAGAAGGCTCGAAGAATGTAAGGCACGTTAAACTCTGTTAAGATTGTATTCTGATACTGTTTTGTTTATATTTTATCTTGATTTCAAGAATTTTGTAAGCCTTTTTCAAACCTCAATAAAAATATATATAAAAAAAAAAACATAATTTATGTAAGAACTTACCTGATAAATTCATTTCTTTCATATTAGCAAGAGTCCATGAGCTAGTGACGTATGGGATATACATTCCTACCAGGAGGGGCAAAGTTTCCCAAACCTTAAAATGCCTATAAATACACCCCTCACCACACCCACAATTCAGTTTAACGAATAGCCAAGAAGTGGGGTGATAAGAAAAAAGTGCGAAAGCATATAAAATAAGGAATTGGAATAATTGTGCTTTATACAAAAAAATCAAAACCACCACAAAAAAGGGCGGGCCTCATGGACTCTTGCTAATATGAAAGAAATGAATTTAACAGGTAAGTTCTTACATAAATTATGTTTTCTTTCATGTAATTAGCAAGAGTCCATGAGCTAGTGACGTATGGGATAATGATTACCCAAGATGTGGATCTTTCCACGCAAGAGTCACTAGAGAGGGAGGGATAAAATAAAGACAGCCAATTCCTGCTGAAAATAATCCACACCCAGAATAAAATGTCAATGAAAAAACATAAGCAGAAGATTCAAACTGAAACCACTGCCTGAAATACGTTTCTACCAAAAACTGCTTCAGAAGAAGAAAACACATCAAAATGGTAGAATTTAGAAAAAATATGCAAAGAGGACCAAGTTGCTGCTTTGCAAATCTGATCAACCTAAGCTTCATTCCTAAACGCCCAGGAAGTAGAAACTGACCTAGTAGAATGAGCTGTAATCCTTTGAGGCGGAGTGTTACCCGACTCAACATAGGCATGATGAAAAAAAAAAAGATTTCAACCAAGATGCCAAAGAAATGGCAGAAGCTTTCTGGCCTTTTCTAGAACCGGAAAAGATGACAAATAGACTAGAAGTCTTTCGGGAAGACTTAGTAGCTTCAACATAATATTACAAAGCTCTAACAGCATCCAAAGAAAGCAATGATTTCTCCTTAGAATTCATAGGATTAGGACATAATGAAGGAACCACAATTTCTCTACTAATGTTGTTAGAATTCACAACCTTAGGTAAAAAAATTCAAAAGAAGTTCGCAGCACCGCCTTATCCTGATGCAAAATCAGAAAAGGAGACTCACAAAAAGAGTAGATAATTCAGAGACTCTTCTGGCAGAAGAGATGGCCAAAGAAACAAAACTTTCCAAGAAAGTAATATAACGACCAAATAATGCATGGGTTCAAAAGGAGGAGCTTGAAGAGCCCCCAGAACCAAATTCAAACTCCAAGGAGGAGAAATTGACTTAATGACAGGTTTTATACGAACCAAAGGTTGTACAAAACAAAGAATATCAGGAAGATTAGCAATCCTTCTGTGAAAAAGAACAGAAAGAGCAGAGATTTGTCTTTCAAGGAACTTGCGGACAAACCTTTATCTAAACCATCCTGAAGAAACTGTAAAATTCTCGGTATTCAAAAAGAATGCCAAGAAAAAAGATGAGAAAGACACTAAGAAATATAAGTCTTCCAGACTCTATAATATATCTCTCTAGATACAGATTTACGAGCCTGTCACATAGTATCAATCACAGAGTCAGAGAAACCTCTTTGACCAAGAATCAAGCGTTCAAACTCCATACCTTAAAATTAAGGTAATTAGATCCTGATGGAAAAAAGAACCTTGAGACAGAAAGACTGGTCTTAACGGAAGAGTCCACAGCTGGCAAGAGGCCATCCGGACAAGATCCGCATACCAAAACCTGCGAGATCATGCTGGAGCTACCAGCAGGACAAACGAGCATTCCTTTAGAATATTGGAGAATACCCTTGGAAGAAGAACTAGAGGCGGAAAGATATAGGCAGGATGACACTTGTAAGGAAGAGATAATGCATTCACTGCCTCCGCCCGAGGATCCCGGGATCCGGACAGATACCAGGGAAGTTTCTTTGTTTAGATGAGAAGCCATCAGATCTATTTCTGGGAGTTCCCACATTTGAACAATCTGAGGAAATACATCTGGGTGAAGAGACCATTCACCCAGGTGCAACGTTTGGCGACTGAGATAATCCGCTTTCCAATTGTCCATACCTGGGATATGAACCGCAGAGATTAGACAGGAGCTGGATTCCGCCCAAACCAAAATTTGAGATACTTCTTTCATAGCCAGAGGACTGTGAGTCCCTCCTTGATGATTGATGTATGCCACAGTTGTGACATTGTCTATCTGAAAACAAATGAACAACTCTCTCTTCAGAAGAGACCAAGACTGAAGAGCTCTGAAAATTGCACGGAGTTCCAAAATATTGATCGGAAATCTCACCTCCTGAGATTCCCAAACCCCTTGTGCTGTCAGATACCCCCACACAGCTCCCCAACCTGTAAGACTTGCATCTGTTGAGATCATAGTCCAGGTCGGAAGAACAAAGAAGCCCCCTGAACTAAATGATGGGGATCTGTCCACCATGTCAGAGAGTGTCGTATAATCGGTTTAAAGATATTAATTGAGATATCTTTGAGTAATCCCTGCACCATAGGTTCAGCATACAGAGCTGAAGAGGTCGCATGTGAAAACGAGCAAAGGAGATCGCATCTGATGCGGCAGTCCTAAGACCTAAAATTTCCATGCATAAGGCTACCAAAGGGAATGATTGTGACTGAAGGTTTTTACAAGCTGATATCAATGTTAAACTTCTCTTGTCTGACAAGGACAGAGTCATAGACACTGAATCTATCTAGAAACCTAAAAAGGTTACCCTTGTCTGAGGAATCAATGAACTGATTGGTAAATTGATCCTCCAACCATGAACTTGAAGAAACAACACAAGTCGATTCGTATGAGATTCTTCGAAAATGAGAAGACTGAGCAAGTACCAAGATATCGTCCAAATAAGGAAATACCAAAACCCTGTTCTCTGATTACAGAAAGAAGGGCACCGAGAACCTTTGAAAAAAATTCTTGGAACTGAGGCTAGGCCAAACGGTAGAGCCACAAAACTGGTAATGCTTGTCTAAAAAGAGAATCTCAGACACTAAAAGTGATCTGGATGAATCGGAATATGCAGATACACATCCTGTAAATCTATTGTAGACATATAATGCCCTTGCTAAACAAAAGGCAGGATAGTCATACAGTAACCATCTTGAATGGTGGTATCCTTACATAACGATTCAATATTGATAGATCCGGAACTGGTCTGAAGGAATTGACCTTCTTTGGTACAATGAAGAGATAAAATAAAACCCCAGCCCCTGTTCCAGAACTGGAACTGGCATAATTACTCCAGCCAACTCTAGATCTGAAACACATTTCAGAAATGCTGAGCCTTTACTGTGTTAACTGGGACACGGGAAAGAAAAAAATCTCTTAGCAGGAGGCCTTAACTTGAAGCCAATTCTGTACCTTTCTGAAACAATGTTCTGAAACCAGAGATTGAGAACGGAATTGATCCAAATTTCTTTGAAGAAAACGTAATCTGCCCCATACCAGCTGAGCTGGAATAAGGGCCGCACCTTCATGGGTACTTAGGAGCTGGCTATAGGTTTCTATAAGGCTTGGATATATTCCAAACTGGAAATAGTTTCCAAACTGATACCGCTCCTAACAGTTGAGATAATAATTTATTACCCTGGAAAGAAAGGGAAAGCAAAGTTGACTTAGAAGACATATCAGCATTCCAAGTTTAATCCATAAAGCTTATCTAGCTAAAATAGCTAGAGACATATACCTGACATCAACTCTAATGACATCAAAAGATGGTATCACCAATAAAATTATTAGCATGTTATAGAATAATAATAATGCTATAAAATTATGATCTGTGACTTGTTGCGCTAAAGCTTCTTAACCAAAAAGTTGAAGCTGCAGCAACATCCACTAAAAATATAGCAGGTCTAAGAAGATTACCTGAACATAAGTAAGCTTTTCTTAGAAAGGATTCAATTTTCCTATCTAAAGGATCCTTAAATGAAGTACTATCTGCCGTAGGAATAGTAGTACATTTAGCAGGAGTAGAGACAACCCCATAACCTTAGGGATTTTGTCCCAAAAAACTCTAATCTGTCAGATGGCACAGGATATAATTGCTTAAACGTTTAGAAGGAGTAAAAGAATTACCCAAATTATTCCATTCCCTGGAATTACTTCAGAAATAGCATCAGGGAGATTAAACACTTCTGGAATAACTACAGGAGATTTAAAAACCTTATTTAAACGTTTAGATTTAGTATCAAGAGGACCAGAATCCTCTATTTCTAATGCAATTAATACTTCTTAAAATAAAGAACGAATAAATTCCATCTTGAACAAATACAAAGATTTATCAGCATCAACCTCTGAGACAGAAACCTCTGAACCAGAAGAACCATTATCAGTATCAGAATGATGATGTTCATTTAAAAATTCATCTGAAAAAAGAGAAGTTTTAAAAGACTTTTATGTAAACTAGAAGGAGAAATAACAGACATAGCCTTCTTAATGGATTTAAAAAATAAAATCTCTTATGTTATCAGGAACACTCTGAAAATTAGATGTTGACGGAACAGCAACAGGTAATGTAACAGTACTAAAGGAAATTTATCTGCATTAATAAGTTTGTCATGACATGCAATACAAACAACAGCTGGAGAAACAGATACCAAAAATTTATAGCAGATACACTTAGCTTGGTAGCTCCAGCACCGGGCAGTAATTTTCCTGAAGTATCTTCTGACTCAGTTGCAACGTGGAACATCTTGCAATATGTAAAAGAAAAAACAACATATAAAGCAAAATTGATCAAATTCCTTAAATGACAGTTTCAGGAATGGGAAAAAAATGCCAGTGAACAAGCTTCTAGCAACCAGAAGCAATAAATAACTTAAATAATGTGGAGACAAAAGCGACGCCCATATTTTTTTAGCGCCAAATAAGACGCCCACATTATTTGGCGCCTAAATGCTTTTGGCGCCAAAAATGACGCCACATCCGGAACGCCGACATTTTTGGCGCAAAAGAACGTCAAAAAAATGACGCAACTTCCGGCGACACGTATGACGCCGGAAACAGAAAAGATTTTTTGCGCCAAAAAAGTCCGCGCCAACAATGACGCAATAAAATGAAGCATTTTCAGCCCCCGCGAGCCTAACAGCCCACAGGGAAAAAGTCAAATTTTTAAGGTAAGAAAAAATGATTGGTTCAAATGCATTATCCCAAATATGAAACTGACTGTCTGAAAAAAAGGAATGTTGAACATCCTGAGTCAAAGCAAATAAATGTTTGAATACATATATTTAGAACTTTATAAAAAAGTGCCCAACCATAGCTTAGAGTGTCACAGAAAATAAGACTTACTTACCCCAGGACACTCATCTACATGTTTGTAGAAAGCCAAACCAGTACTGAAACGAGAATCAGTAGAGGTAATGGTATATATAAGAGTATATCGTCGATCTGAAAAGGGAGGTAAGAGATGAATCTCCACGACCGATAACAGAGAACCTATGAAATAGACCCCGTAGAAGGAGATCATTGAATTCAAATAGGCAATACTCTCCTCACATCCCTCTGACATTCACTGCACGCTGAGAGGAAAACCGGGCCCCAACTTGCTGCGGAGCGCATATCAACGTAGAATCTAGCACAAACTTACTTCACCACCTCCATAGGAGGCAAAGTTTGTAAAAACTGAATTGTTGGTGTGGTGAGGGGTGTATTTATAGACATTTTAAGGTTTGGGAAACTTTGCCCCTCCTGGTAGGAATGTATATCCCATACGTCACTAGCTCATGGACTCTTGCTAATTACATGAAAGAAATATATATATATATATATATATATATATATATATATCTGATGGTATTTAGGTACTATATAGTTATGCTTTTATATATATATAGATATATCTGATGGTGTTTAGGTACTATATAGTTATGCTTTTATATATATAAATATATCTGATGGTATTTAGGTACTATATAGTTATGCTTTTATATATATAAATATATCTGATGGTATTTAGGTACTATATAGTTATGCTTTTATATATATAAATATGTCTGATGGTATTTAGGTACTATATAGTTATGCTTTTATATATATAAATATATCTGATGGTATTTAGGTACTATATAGTTATGCTTTTATATATATAGATATATCTGATGGTATTTAGGTACTATATAGTTATGCTTTATATATATAGATATATCTGATGGTATTTAGGTACTATATAGTTATGCTTTATATATATAAATATATCTGATGGTATTTAGGTACTATATAGTTATGCTTTTATATATATAAATATATCTGATGGTATTTAGGTACTATATAGTTATGCTTTTATATATATAAATATATCTGATGGTATTTAGGTACTATATAGTTATGCTTTTATATATATAAATATATCTGATGGCATTTAGGTACTATATAGTTATGCTTTTATATATATAAATATATCTGATGGTATTTAGGTACTATATAGTTATACTTTTATATATATAGATATATCTGATCGTATTTAGGTACTATATAGTTATGCTTTATATATATAGATATATCTGATGGTATTTAGGTACTATATAGTTATGCTTTATATATATAAATATATCTGATGGTATTTAGGTACTATATAGTTATGCTTTTATATATATAAATATATCTGATGGTATTTAGGTACTATATAGTTATGCTTTTATATATATAAATATATCTGATGGTATTTAGGTACTATATAGTTATGCTTTTATATATATAAATATATCTGATGGTATTTAGGTACTATATAGTTATGCTTTTATATATATAAATATATATTTATAAATACTTAGAACATACTCTGATATGTGCAGAACATTGGAATGTGAAATATTCACAGTAAATACACAGTATAACACTTTATTAAATATGAATATTGCATTAAAAAAAAAAAAAAAAGAAATATACTTTTTACTTCTGTAATTACCCTGTATCTAAGCTTCTGCTGACTGCCTCCTTATCTCAGATCTTTTGACAGACTTGCATTTCACGCAATTAGTGCTGACTCTTAAATAACTTCACGTGCATGTGCACAGTTATCTATATGAAACACATGAACTAACACCCTCTAGCTGAGAAAAACTGTCAAATGCATTCAAATTAGAGGCGGCCTTCAAGGGTTTCGAAATTAGCATGTGAGCCTACCTAGGTTTATCTTTCAACTAATAATAAAAAGTGAACAAAGCAAATTTGATGATAAAAATAAAATAGAAAGTTGTTTAAAATGCCATGCCCTATATGAATCATGAAAGTTTAATTTGGACTTTACTATCCCTTTAAGCAAAACCAGGGAATGATAAATAAAGGGATTATCTTTTTAAACAATAAAAATTCTGGAGTAGACTGCCCCTTTAAATCCCTTAATTGTTGTTATGCCACTTTTTATGGGAATACATTCTGTGTAACAATTACTGTACAGATGTGTCTCTTTAAGGAGCAGCTATTATCACTGATTTATAAAGTTCCAGAAATTATATTTATATTTAAAAGTACATTGGAATAGTGTTTGATGATAACAAGATAGTAACACAATATGGACTCTGGCCACAACAGCTAAGAATCAAGACAGATCATAATACAAAGTTTAACCCTTTTGTAGCCAGAGTGCTGGGGTTGCCATATTCTGCCAGCAGAACAGATAAAGCGGCATGAAAATAAAAAAAAATAACAGCTTTTTTTCAATGTACCTCTGTTATGCAATGTACCTCTTGATATCCTTTGTTGAAACTGCTTTCCATGAGAGCATACTGAGGTAGGCTCAACAGTGTGTTTGTGTCTTGCACACTATTTGTATAACATTTCTTCAAACATTGTTGCCAATTGTGCTGCCATATGGTGCCCAAGTGTGCACAATCTTTTGCCTATCTAGATATGGGAAAGAGCTAAGTTTTAATTACAAATACCAAGAGAAAGGAGTAAAGTTGATGATAAAAATAAATTGGATTTGTTTTTAAAGGGACACTAAACCCAAATTTTTTCTTTCATGATTCAGATAGAGCATGGAATTTTAAGCAACCTTCTAATTTACTTCTATTAACATTTTTTTCTTCATTCTCTGGCTATCTTTATTTGAAAAAGCAGGAATGTAAGCTTAAGAGCCGGGTTACAAAAAGATAGATACAGACAGCGCAAAATATGAGGGTTTTAGGCTTAAAGATTTCAGGGATATTTCTCCAGAATCCCCAAGACAAAAGACATACAGGAACAATTTATAAAAATCTAAAAGTGCCAATTCAGGCAACCCACAAATGAGAGAGAAGATAATTTTAAAAATTGGAAGTTTTATTCAATTAAAAAGGTTTTTGTAAAAAAAATATATATATATGTTCTGAGCAGCAATTTTATGTGACTCAAACTGAAAATCGTAGGTAGTAAATATATAAAAATATTAAAAATATTAAAAATAAATTTCTTATCTATTTATAGCCCCAAAATATTTGTGATTGGCCAATCAATGGTTACTTGATATTAAAAAGTTACTATAAGCCACATATTATACAGCATAACATCAAGGTATTAGTATCCGCTTTTTAATCGCTTTTTTAAACTGTATTGTCTGCTTTTCTATCTAATACATTTCTGATACAATTGCAATAGAAGTGAAATGATATTGATACAGTTAATGCCTCCTGAAAATGTGAACAAAATGTCAGAAGTTCAAATGATTGTGTCCGTTGTTGGTTCAATGAAGAACAGTGTTTAGGATTATAATGATCCTACAAGTGCACTTATATAACAGGTACCTGTTAGAAGGTTCTTTCACTCTGGTATTTCAATCCTAATACCTCCGTGTGAAAACTGGTGCCTCCATGTAAAGACCAATGCCTCAGTGTGAAAGACTGTGAAAACTTTGTTCAGCTGATCCTGGAGCTTGGCGTGTACCCAGCGTCTACACTGCTGTAATCCCCAACCTTCGCGCCTTCTCCAGATGAGGCGGTGATTGGTTTACTGATGGGGGAGTGCCTTGTTTAGGCAGTGGGATGCCGGCTCTACAGCTGATCCTTTCTTCTGTTCTGTGAAGTGTAATTGGAGATCCGCAACGCGTTTCCGCTGAAATGAACTTCAGCCTTTGTCAAGCTTGATCTCCAATGTTAGTGATGGCTTTAAATAGCCCTCCATTTCCTTTCATTGGTTCCTAATTCTGGCCAATATTGATATGTCATTAGATTTTTCATATCACATATTTCAATTGGTGAAAAGATGTCCATGTTCTTCTCATAGATTACAGACCTATTTGACATGTTATCTCTATAAGTTATAAATTTATTTCTATTACACCTAACAGGTTTGTTCTCAATTATACCAGTTAGTTTATAACCATACCTTATTTTGGGCATTTGATATTTTTAATATATCATATAAAATTTTGTTATCTTTTTCTACACAATTCGATTTTCAACAAACGATTTTCTAAAAACTAGCGCCTAGATTTAGAGTTCTGCAGCCAAAGGGGTGCGTTAGCTACGCTTGCTTTTCCCCCCCGCACCTTTTAAATACTGCTGGTATTTAGAGTTCACAGAAGGGCTGCGTTAGGCTCCAAAAAGGGAGCGTAGAGCATAATTTACCGCCACTGCAACTCTAAATACCAACGATGCTTACGGACGCAGCCAGCTTCAAAAACATGCTCGTGCATGATTCCCCCATAGGAAACAATGGGGCAGTTTGAACTGAAAAAACCTAACACCTGCAAAAAAGCAGCGTTCAGCTCCTAACGCAGCCCCATTGTTTCCTATGGGGAAACACTTCCTATGTCTGCACCTAACACCCTAACATGTACCCCGAGTCTAAACACCCCTAGCCTTACACTTATTAACCCCTAATCTGCCCCCCCCCCGCTATCGCTGACCCCTGCATATTATTATTAACCCCTAATATGCCGCTCTGTACACCACCGCAACCTACGTTATCCCTATGTACCAATAATCTGCTGCCCCTAACACCGCCAACCCCTATATTATATGTATTAACCCCTAATCTGCCCCCCCAATGTCGCCGCTACCTAACTACAATTATTAACCCCTAATCTGCCGACCGGACCTCACCGCTACTATAATAAAGTTATTAACCCCTAATCCGCCTCACTCCCGCCTCAATAACCCTATAATAAATAGTATTAACCCCTAATCTGCCCTCCCTAACATCACCAACACCTAACTTCAAGTATTAACCCCTAATCTGCCGACCGGACCTCACTGCTACTCTAATAAATGTATTAACCCCTAAAGCTAAGTCTAACCCTAACACTAACACCCCCCTAAGTTAAATATAATTTTTATCTAACAAAATAAATTATTTCTTATTAAATAAATTATTCCTATTTAAAGCTAAATACTTACCTGTAAAATAAACCCTAATATAGCTACAATATAAATTATAATTATATTGTAGCTATTTTAGGATTAATATTTATTTTACAGGCAACTTTGTATTTAGTTTAACCAGGTACAATAGCTATTAAATAGTTAATAACTATTTAATAGCTACCTAGTTAAAATAATTACAAAATTACCTGTAAAATAAATCCTAACCTAAGTTACAATTAAACCTAACACTACACTATCAATAAATAAATTAAATAAACTACCTACAATTATCTACAATTAAACCTAACACTACACTATCAATAAATTAATTACATACAAATACCTACAAATAAATACAATTAAATAAACTAACTAAAGTACAAAAAATAAAAAAAGAACTAAATTACAAAAAATAAAAAAATAATTTACAAACATTATAAAAATATTACAACAATTTTAAGCTAATTACACCTACTCTAAGCCCCCTAATAAAATAACAAAGCCCCCAAAAATAAAAAAAATGCCATACCCTATTCTAAAATAAAAATTGAAAAGCTCTTTTACCTTACCAGCCCTTAAAAGGGCCTTTTGCGGGGCATGCCCCAAAGAATTCTGCTCTTTTGCCTGTTAAAAAAAACATACAATACCCCCCCAACATTACAACCCACCACCCACATACCCCTAATCTAACCCAAACCCCCCTTAAATAAACCTAACACTAAGCCCCTGAAGATCTTCCTACCTTGTCTTCACCATGCCGGGTATCACCGATACGTCCAGAAGAGGCTCCAAAGTCTTCATCCGATCCGGGGCTGAAGAGATCCATCATCCGGCTGAAGTCTTGATCCAAGCGGGGGCTGAAGAGGTCCATCATCCGGCTGAAGTCTTCTATCAAGCGGCATCTTCAATCTTCTTTCTTCCGGATCCATCTTCATCCCGCCGACGCGGAACATCCATCCTAGCCGACGAAGGGACGTCATCCAAGATAGCGTCCCTCGAATTCCGATTGGCTGATAGGATTCTATCAGCCAATCGGAATTAAGGTAGGAAAATTCTGATTGGCTGATGGAATCCAATCAGCCAATCAGATTGAGCTCGCATTCTATTGGCTGTTCCGATCAGCCAATCGGATTGAACTTGAATCTGATTGGCTGATTCCATCAGCCAATCAGAATTTTCCTACCTTAATTCCGATTGGCTGATAGAATCCTATCAGCCAATCGGGATTCGAGGGACGCCATCTTGGATGACGTCCCTTAAAGGAACCGTCATTCGTTGGGAAGTCGTCGGCCAGGATGGATGTTCCGCGTCGGCGGGATGAAGATGGATCCGGAAGAAAGAAGATTGAAGATGCCGCTTGATAGAAGACTTCAGCCGGATGATGGACCTCTTCAGCCCCCGCTTGGATCAAGACTTCAGCCGGATGATGGATCTCTTCAGCCCCCGCATGGATCAAGACTTCAGCCGGATGATGGATCGGATGAAGACTTCGGAGCCTCTTCTGGATGTATCGGTGATACCCGGCGTGGTGAAGACAAGGTAGAAAGATCTTCAGGGGCTTAGTGTTAGGTTTATTTAAGGGGGGTTTGGGTTAGATTAGGGGTATGTGGGTGGTGGGTTGTAATGTTGGGGGGGTATTGTATTTTTTTTTACAGGCAAAAGAGCAGAATTCTTTGGGGCATGCCCCGCAAAAGGCCCTTTTAAGGGCTGGTAAGGTAAAAGAGCTTTTCAATTTTTATTTTAGAATAGGGTAGGGCATTTTTTTATTTTGGGGGGCTTTGTTAATTTATTAGGGGGCTTACAGTAGGTGTAATTAGCTTAAAATTGTTGTAATATTTTTATAATGTTTGTAAATAATTTTTTTATTTTTTGTAACTTAGTTCTTTTTTTATTTTTTTGTACTTTAGTTAGTTTATTTAATTGTATTTATTTGTAGGTATTTGTATGTAATTAATTTATTGATAGTGTAGTGTTAGGTTTAATTGTAGATAATTGTAGGTATTTTATTTAATTTATTTATTGATAGTGTAGTGTTAGGTTTAATTGTAACTTAGGTTAGGATTTATTTTACAGGTAATTTTGCAATTATTTTAACTAGGTAGCTATTAAATAGTTATTAACTATTTAATAACTATTGTACCTGGTTAAAATAAATACAAAGTTGCCTGTAAAATAAATATTAATCCTAAAATAGCTACAATATAATTATAATTTATATTGTAGCTATATTAGGGTTTATTTTACAGGTAAGTATTTAGCTTTAAATAGGAATAATTTATTTAATAAGAAATAATTTATTTTGTTAGATAAAAATTATATTTAACTTAGGGGGGTGTTAGTGTTAGACTTAGCTTTAGGGGTTAATACATTTATAAGAGTAGCGGTGAGGTCCGGTCGGCAGATTAGGGGTTAATACTTGAAGTTAGGTGTCGGTGATGTTAGGGAGGGCAGATTAGGGGTTAATACTATTTATTATAGGGTTATTGAGGCGGGAGTGAGGCGGATTAGGGGTTAATAACTTTATTATAGTAGCGGTGAGGTCCGGTCAGCAGATTAGGGGTTAATAATTGTAGGTAGGTGGCAGCGACGTTGGGGCGGCAGATTAGGGGTTAATAAATATTATGTAGGAGTCGGCGGTGTTAGGGGCAGCAGATTAGGGGTACATAGGGATAATGTAGGTTGGGGCGGTGTGAGGTCGGCAGATTAGGGGTTAAAATGTTTTATTAGAGTGGCGGCGATGTGGGGGGGCCTCGGTTTAGGGGTACATAGGTAGTTTATGGGTTTTAGTGTACTTTAGAGCACAGTAGTTAAGAGCTTTATGAACCGGCGTTAACCCAGAAAGCTCTTAACTCCTGGCTTTTCTCTGCGGCTGGAGTCTTGTCGGTAGATTTCTAATGCTCACTTCAGCCAAGACTCTAAATACCGGCGTTAGAAAGATCCCATTGAAAAGATAGGATACGCAAATGGCGTAAGGGGATCTGCGGTATGGAAAAGTCACGGCTGCAAAGTGAGCGTTAGACCCTTACCTGACTGACTCTAAATACCAGCGGGCGGCCAAAACCAGCGTTAGGAGCCCCTAACGCTGGTTTTGACAGCTAACGCAGAACTCTAAATCTAGGCGTAGGTGAATAAAAAAAATGTAAAAGATTTTTTTTACAAATGGATTTAGTGGGCTTATGTTATAAATGCCTTTTTAAACAAAAATAAGGGTAATTTTAAATATTATTAATGATGGAAATACTGATTTGTATATAACTGTTTGGTGAAATTAAAGTTCTTTCATTTTTCTCTTATTTAACCATGGTGTCTTTTATTTTGGAAATGTTTACGTTTTTAAAAAACAATTTAGATTGAAGTCTATGTTTAACCCTTTGGGTTTTAGGGTTTGTAGTTCAAAGATCCATTTTGCCTCTTTCTGGAGGAGGGCATAGGATAAGTTACCCCCTCTCTTTTGCTCATTTAATTTGGTTATAGCTGTATAATTTAAATATTTTAAATTATTATTGCAACACGTCCGAAAGTGTTTTGCAACGGGGAGGTCCTTATTACGTTCCTTTTCAGAGTTTTCTATAGAGTTAATATGTTCTCTGATTCTTTCTCTTACTGTTCTCTCTGTCTCTCCTACATACTGTTTTTCACATTTTTCACACGTAATTAAATAAAGTACATTAGTGTCCATACATCTGATTGTCTCCTTAATTTTGTATTCTTTCATGGTTGTGTTTGATTTAAAACTTTTTGTTTTATTAGCATGTTTACATGCTTTACAAGATATACATTGGTAAAAACCTTGTAATTTTTCACCCAGAATTCCCCTTGTGATGTTGTTATTTTTATGTTTAAAAGTTGGTGCTAGTTTTACTTTTTAGGTTTTTTATAAAAAAATTTGGTTTATCAGGAAGTTTTTCTCCTAGATGGGGGTCGGATTTTAGAATTTTCCAGTGTGTTTTTATTATTTTTTTCTACTTTAACCCTATCCTCACTATACTCCGTGATAGAGGGTAGAAAAATTTCTTCACTATTTGTTGGTATAGTTTTCTTTGGTTTGTTTTGTAGAATATCTTTTCTGTCTAGATTTTTTAATTTTTGTCTTTCTATTTCTATTATCTCTTCCGAATAACCTCTATCTATGAATTTATTTTTGAGGATTGTTGACTGAGTTTCAAAATCTTCTTTTTCTTTACAATTTCTTTTCAATCTTAGAAACTGGCCCTTAGGGATATTTCCTTTCCACCTTTTTAAATGACAGCTACTTTCATGAATGAAATTGTTAGCGTCTACTTCCTTAAAAAACGTTTTAGTTGATAATTTATCATTAATTATGTTAATTTCAAGGTCTAAATAGTGAACTTTATTTGTGCTGATATCAGCGGTGAATTTTAGATTCTGATTATTAATGTTCATGCTGTCTAGACAACTAGTTAGATCTTCTCTGGTTCCATTCCATATAAGAAACAGATTGTCTATAAATCTCTTATAGACAATTATGTTATCTTTATATGGGCTTTAGTTGAGGAATTGATTTTCCCAGGCTCCCATGAACAGATTTGCATAGCTAGGGGCAAATTTGGTGCCCATAGTTGTGCCGCAAATCTGTTCATAGTAGTTTTCTTCCTATAAGAAGAAATTGTGGGTAAGAATAAACCTTATACTGTCTATTAAGAAGTCTCTTTGTTCTTTCTTAATTTCCTTATCATTTCTTAGAAATGTTTCTATAGCAAGTATCCCGTCATCGTGTCTAATAGACGTATATAAGGATTGCACGTAACATGTGACTAGTAGATAATCCTTCTTCTATTTGAATTCTCAATGGACTACGCTTGATTCTTATTTAAGGGATTCAACTAATTTACTATTATTATTATAAGAATTAAAAAACTAACTGGTATAATTGAGAACAAACCTGTTAGGTGTAATAGAAATAAATTTATAACTTATAGAGATAACATGTCAAATAGGTCTGTAATCTATGAGAAGAACATGGACATCTTTTCACCAATTGAAATATGTGATATGAAAAATCTAATGACATATCAATATTGGCCAGAATTAGGAACCAATGAAAGGAAATGGAGGGCTATTTAAAGCCATCACTAACATTGGAGATCAAGCTTGACAAAGGCTGAAGTTCATTTCAGCGGAAACGCGTTGCGGGTCTCCAATAACACTTCACAGAACAGAAGAAAGGATCAGCTGTAGAGCCGGCATCCCACTGCCTAAACAAGGCACTCCCCCATCAGTAAACCAATCACCGCCTCATCTGGAGAAGGCACGAAGGTTGGGGATTACAGCGGTGTACCTTGATGTTATGCTGTATAATATGTGGCTTATAGTAACTTTTTAATATCAAGTAACCATTGATTGGCCAATCACAAATATTTTGGGGCTATAAATAGATAAGAAATTTATTTTTAATATTTTTAATATTTTTATATATTTACTACCTACGATTTTCAGTTTGAGTCACATAAAATTGCTGCTCAGAATATATATATATATTTTTTTTTTTTTTACAAAAACCTTTTTAATTGAATAAAACTTCCAATTTTTAAAATTATCTTCTCTCTCATTTGTGTGTTGCCTGAATTGGTGCTTTTAGATTTTATAAATTGTTCCTGTAAAGCTTAAGAGCCGGTCCATTTTTGCTGATTGGTGGTTAAATGTAGCCACCAATCAGCAAGCACTACCCAGGTGCTGAACCAAAAATGGTCCGGCTCCTAACCTTTCTGCTTTTTCAACTAAAGATAGCAAGAGAATGAAGACAAATTGATAATAGGAGTAAACTAGAAAGCTGCTTAAAGGGACACTGAACCCAATTTTTTTCTTTTATCATTCAGATAGAGCATGAAATTTTAAGCAACTTTCTAATTTACTCCTATTATAATTTTTTCTTTGTTCTCTTGCTATCTTTATTTGAAAAAGAAGACAGAACTTATTTATTGGTGGGTGAATGTATCCACCAATTAGCATAAACAACCCAGGTTGTTCACCAAAAATGGGCCGGCATCTAAACTTACAGTTTTGCATTTCAAATAAAGTTACCAAGAGAATGAAGAAAATTTGATAATAGGAGTAAATTAGAAAGTTGCTTAAAATTGCTGCTCTTTCTGAATCACGAAAGAAAATATTTGGGTTCAGTGTCCCTTTAAAAGGTCATGTTCTATCTGAATCATGAAAGAAAAAAATGTGGGTTTCGTATCCCTTTAATCCTGTGCACTGGCTAAATTGTGAAAGTTCAATTTCGACTTCCCTATCTCTTTAACGTTTCCTATATATATTTACCATCTCATCTGCAAGCACCAGGAATTTACTATTCACTTCTATTTGCCCCCTTACTAATGGGCAGCCGACTAGCAGCAAAAGGGGAGGCTAATGAGAAATTTAATCAAACTGAAGCAATTACATGTTTAATATTCATTTGCAAGAATTGCTGTAAATGTGGCTTGTTTGCTTTCCATCTTTACGCTTGATTTCATGCGCGGTTGTTCGAAAGCTTTTAAAATCTCTTCATGTTTAATTCATGGTGATTGGTAAAACATATAGGGCATCCAATTAGTGAGAACAAGTATTAGAGCGGTCTCTGCACATACCCAGATGCAGCCTGGTGGGGTCTATTCCCTAATCTGCTCTTCCCAGCCTGGAATGGTTAATGCAGCTGCTGGGACACTCAATTGTGCTTCTGCTGATCAGTAAATTCTTTGCTGAGATTAACTCTGATTACCTCTATGTCTTGCTCCACAGCCTCATTAACACTGTATAATTAATCTCACTTTCTGTGATCTGCTCTTATCAGATTATTACACCCTGTAATCCACAGATTTCTACTGATCTTTACTGGAATTAAAACATAGATTATGAGTCTGACAGCAGATAAAAACCCAAAGACCCATTGTATCTCGCTATACAGCAGCTCCGCCTCCTTCTAAGGCTTAAAGGGACATTAATTTTATTTGAAATACTATTTTATTGTAAATAATACTTTACATTCTCTTAAAAGTGCAAAATGCTAATTTTATTATTGCACTGTATAACCCTAACCCAGCGTCAGAGCAGCAATTCACTACTGTGAGCTAGCTGAACACACCTGATGAGCCAGCTAGCTCCCAAGTAGTGTATTGCTGCTCTTGAGCTTACTTAGGTATGTTTTTTCAACAAAGGATACCAAGAGGATTAAGTAAATGTAATATTAGAAGTAAATTTAAACCTCTCCTAAAATTGCACTCTCTATCTGTACCATGAGCATTTCATTTTGACTTCTATATCCCCTTTGGTAATTCTTAGTATAGCTGTATTTTATCCAATACTTTCTTCTATTCCCTTACAGCAGTAGTAATCAAGTACCCCCAACATGGCAGGTTTTCATTATAGCTGAACCAGTAATCAGCTGATCAGTAACCATGGTTACTAACCTGCACTCACCTGTGCACTGGTTCTGTTTGGAGAACTTGAGGACCACGGTTGAGAAACAATACCTTACAGCATTTGTCCCTTTCCCTGTATTGAAAGTTTATTCCATGATTTAACCACCATTTTTGTGAATGAAGCGTTTACTCAAATTACCCTAATGTCAAAATGAAACTTTCATGATTCAGATAGAGCACACAATTTTAAACAACTTTCCAATTCACTATCTAAATGTGCACAATATTTTATATGCACAGTTTCTGTGGCACCAGATCCTACTGAGCATGTGCAAGATTCACAGAGTATATGTATAGGCATTATGTGATTGGCTGATGGCTGTCACATGATGCAGTGGGAAAGAAAATTGAACTAACTTTGAAATTTGTCAGAAAAAAAATCTGCTACTTATGTGAAATTCATACAAATTGCTTTTGCTTTGTCTATTTATTGTGCATTATTGAGTATGATATTATAGTGTGTTTAGTGGTCCTTAAAGTGACAGTCTACACCAACATTTTTCTTATTTAAAAAGATAGATAATCCCTTTATTACCCATTCCCTGTTTTTGCATAACCAACACAGTTATATTAATATACTTTTTACCTCTGTGATTAACTTGTATCTAAGCCTTTGTAGACAGCCTCCTTATCTAAGTGCCTTTGACAGACATGCAGTGTAGTCAATCAGAGAAGACTCCCAAATAACTTCACGGGAGTGAGCACAATGTTATCTATATGACGCATGTGAACTAGCACAGTCTAACTGTGAAAAACTTTCAAAATGCTCTGAGCTAGGAGGCGGTTTTCAACTGTTTAGAAATCAGTTTGAGCCTAGCTAGGTTTAGCTTTTCAAAAACACCACCAAGGGAACAAAGCAAATTTGATGATAAAATTAAATTGGAAAGTTGTTTAAAATTGCATGCCCTATCTGAATCATGAAAGTTTAGTTTTGACTAGACTGTCCCTTTAAAGGGACATGAAACCCAATTTTTCTCTCTCATGATTTAGAAAGTGCATGCAATTTTAAACAACTTTCTAATTTATTTCAATTATCTATTTTGTTTCATTCTCTTGATATCTTTTGCTGAAAAGCATATCTAGATAGGCTCAGAAGCTGCTGATTGGTAGCTGCACATAGATGCCGCACATAGATGCCTTGTGTGATTGGCTCTCCCATGTGCATTGCTATTTCTTAAACAAAAGATATCTAAAACATGAAGCAAATTAGATAAAAGAAGTAAACGATGCTTAAAATTGTATTCTCTACTTGAATCATGAAAGAAAATTTTTGGGTTTAGTGTTCCTTTAAAGGGCCACTGTAAGTAAATATTTTCTATGCCTGTTACTAACTAACTACCCCAAATACGCTTTTTATCAATAGCATTTCATTAACATATCTCTACCGTATATCAGAAATCTTGTCTGCAAATTTAATTGTTTTCCATACCCACTCCGTGGGTATCCTTTGCTCTGTACCAATCCGTTTACAATACCTAGGTTTCAAAATGGCGCTTTAAACACAAAGTTATTGGTTTAAGTATTTTGAACACGCAGTGCTGAAAATAGTGGGCAGGATAACGTGACATCATCGGCGAATAAAAAATATAGCTTTTAGAACGTTATGAAACTTCGTTTTGGAGAAAATATAGGTCAGTAGGTTTTAATTAATGTTTATTAACTTTAATATGTTAGTTGTTTAGCTTAAAAATTATAACAGAAAGTAATCCTTTAAGGTTTGAGATCACCAGCCTTTAAATACTCCGCTTCTTTTTAAAGTTAGTAGTTTATTTAGCTTCTGTATTTACTATCATGTGTACTTGGGCTCGACCTGATTTAGACTACACTTTTGTAGATTTTATGGACCTACACAAGTTTGCTCTCATCCAGCGATTAGGCTTTAGATTTAGTTATAAATCCATGTAAACAATATACACACATATTTGAGTTGTATTAGTGTACAATTTATTGTTTTCTGTAAATGCAACAGTTATTCTAAAATAATTGTCATGTACTTTGTTGCAATTGTACAATTCAAACTTAAACATTTGTAAACGTTTAAAAAAATTATTTTTTTTGCCATACAATAAACAATATTAAATAATCCTCCAGTTCTAGAGCAATGGCTCATGCCTGACACGCGTTTCGCCTACTAATTTGGAATCTCATTTACCTCCTAATCTAATAGTAACCACTATTCAACATGAAAATTCATCCACCTCCTAACACCATATTGTTTGTTATTTCTGACTATAACGTAACTACATGGTTTCCCTTCTCATTCATCTCTTTAGTGATACCACAAAAAAAAGATTATTTTCCATATGATAATGTGTAACATTTCCATGCCCATTACAGGGACATTACATTTAATAGTTGTATATCATGCACACAAAAGAGCATCTTAAAATATTTTTGGAAAGATATTTAAACTGATAGAATAAAAACTAACATCTATGTGTATAGTTGCACAACAAGTTTTTTTTTTTTTAACTTAGAGCATATCACTGCTTTATTGGAAGAGAAAAATAAATCCCACAAGAATTAAAGTAATTCTTAGTTTTTCTGTTAATTCCTGTGAACCTTAAAATTTCACTGGAGTAAGTCCCCCAACTGACTGAGACCAATGACTCAAGATCTCATGTTGAATAATGTGTTGCATTTATACATTTTATTGTTGTTAATAAATTATTTTTGTTTATGTTTTCTATATGTGCTGCTATTTTATGAGATTACTTCCTGTGGTTCCCTTATGAAGACCTACTCTGAAGATCATTACATGGGAACTCAAGCCGTGGGTTTCAGTAAGCTGAGGGACTGAGAGACTCCATGCTAAATCTTTATCTTCATCTTGTATTCTGCTTTTGTCAACCCCCCCCTCCTCACTCACTAGGCACAAATCAGATCCTACATAACTTAGTACCAACTTCTTTTCCAGACATTAAAGGGATATGAAACCCAAAATATTTGTTTCCTAATTTACGTAGATCATATAATTTTAAACACATTTCTAATTTACTTCTATCTAACTTGCTTCATTCTCTTGCTATCTTTGTTGAAAGGAATACCTAGGTAGACTCAGGTGCAGCAAAGCACTACTGTGAGCTAGCTGTTTATTGGTGGCTGCACATATATGCTTTTTGTAAATGGCTTACTTGATGTGTTCAGCTAGCTCCCAGTAGTGGATTGCTGCTCCTTCAACAAAGGATAATAGAATAATGCAAAATGTATAAAAGAAGTAAATTGCAAGGTTGGGTATTCTCTATCTGAATAATGAAAGGGAAAAAAAAGGGTTTCATGTCCCTTTAAAAACAGCCTCAGTTAAGTAAAAAAATGACATAAAACCTCATACAAAAATAAGAATAATTAGTATATTATTTATTGATACAGTAACTATAAACAGAATGTTGCTAAGTGTCTGGCATTGCATATTTCTGACAAATAAACAACTGATTTATACATTCTATGGGTATTAAAACTACTGACAAACCTAAGAGACAAGGAAAGATAAGAAAAATAAATAGGAAGCCAGGGCTAGCTACTGTATTTAAGCAGAGAGGGACACGGAGGAACAAATATCCTATCTGGGGGAGAGAAACGGAGAGAGCCAGCAAGCATAATGGAAAAGAGAGGCTGTCAGATCAATGCAGAATAGACAGCCTGTGAATGATGAAGTTACAGCTGACAGCTATGATAGATAATTAGATAGGTACACAGAGATTATAGATATAAAGAAAGGTATAGACAGAGACAAGGAAACAGATGAAAAGACAGATAGGTGGATAAACAGATAGATAGACAGACAGACAGATAGATAGATAGATAGATAGATAGATAGATAGATAGATAGATAGATAGACAGACAGACAGACAGACAGACAGACAGACAGACAGACAGACAGACAGACAGACAGACAGACAGACAGACAGATAGATAGATAGATAGATAGACAGACAGACAGACAGACAGACAGACAGACAGACAGACAGACAGACAGACAGACAGATAGATAGATAGATAGATAGATAGATAGATAGATAGATAGATAGATAGATAGATAGACATATTGAACTTGAGTACGCTGCATTAGTAAATATGAGCAAAGTAAACTACTGAATTCATTATTATTTTCATTAGTTGTTAAAACACAGAAATTCATGTTATAGTTAAAGGGTATAAAAACTGTGTGATATAGTAAAATAATATAAAACAATTCCAATATCATTTAATTATATTTAGAGATCTTCTTACTGGGTGACAGAGACAGCCAAAGGTGTGGATGCACAGTCTGAGTATGAATGCAGCACACATTAAAATATATTAGAGTAGGGTTCATTAGGGGAGGTTTGCATTGATGCTGGCGGATGAACTTACATGGTCAAAATTCAGCACTAAAAATAATCTTTTTCATATAAGTTTGGGTACAGTGTAAGGTAAATGGTTTCTCTTGCCTTCTGTAATTTAACTCTAAAAATTGTGAGTTTTCCAAATCCTGCTGCCTTCTACACAGTGATTGTTTGATTGGTGTGCTAGCATATTAATGACTGTCCATAATTGGTCTAAGAAGAGGAGATAAAGTCTTTTAAAAGAGGTATTCCAGTGACTAAAATGCAATGCAATCTTTGCTAATCAAATTTAGAAACATTTTATTATGCAGATCTTTTTTTGCAATATATTGCCTAATTGTAAATATAGATTATATACAAAGAAAATATATGTTATGTCCCTTTAAGTTCTCACTCAAATCCAAAAAGCCTAGAACATGTTTGGCTACGTCTCTCTCTTTAAAGGGACATGAAGCCTATTGTTTTTCTTTCATGATTCAGATAGAGCGTAAAAACACTTTTAAATTTACTTCTATTATCAAGTTTTCTTTATACTCTTGGGGGCCGAATAATCATTGTGTGAGCGGACAAGATCCGATATTGCGTATCATGTACGCCGCACATCGATAAATGCAGACAGCATACGCTCCATTCTTGTGAACTTCTTTTACAATGCCGCCCCCTGCAGATTCGAGCCCAATCAGCCGCTAGTAGGGGGTGTCAATCAACTCGATCGTATTCGACTGGGATGATTTCTGTCCGCGGCCTCAGATCAGGCGGACAGGTTATGGAGCAGCGTTCTTTAGACCGCTGCTTCATAACTTGTGTTTCCAGCGAGTCTGAAGGCTAACCGGAAACACGGGGCATCAAGCTCCATACGGAACTTGATAAATATGCCCCTTGGTATCTTTGGTTAAAAAGCAGGTATGTAAGCTAATTAGCGTGCACGTGTCTGGAGCACTATATAGCAGCAGTTTTGAAAGAATGTTATCCATTTGCAAGAACACTAGAGGGCAGCACTATTTCCTGTCATGTAGTGCTCCAGATCCTACCTAGGTATCTCTTCAACAAAGAATATCATGGGAACAAAGCAAATTTGATAATAGAAGTAAATTGGAAAAGTTTTTTTTTATTGTAGGCTGTGTCTGAATCACAAAAGAACATTTTGGGGTTTTATTTCCTTTAAGGAAATATGAAACTGCATTTCCCTAAAAAACAAAAAAAACTTCTGTTGTTAACTTTAGATCTTCTGGGTAAGGGGATTTTTTTCTTCCACAAAATGTATTACTGGGTGCACAGAGTTTAAAGGACCAGTAAATACAGCAGATTTGCATAATCACTAAATGCATAATAACAAGACAATGCAATAGCACTTAGTCTGAACTTCAAATAAGCAGTAGATTTTTTTTTCTGACAAATTTCAAAGTTATGTTGATTTCCACTCCCCCTGTGTCATGTGGCAGCCATTAGCCAATCACAAATGCATACACATATATATTTTGTGAATTCTGGCACATGCTCAGTAGGAGCTGGTGGTTTAAAAAGTGTAAATATAAAAATATTGCACATTTTGTTAATGGAAGTAAATGGGAAAGTTGTTTAAAATTGCTGCTCTATCTGAATCATGAAGTTTAATTTTGACTTGAGTGTCCCGGTGCTGACAAGGTCCTTAGTCATGGATCCTCTCCACCCGTGTTCATGATGAGCAAAGTGGCATTAATATTGTACATGTATTTGTGCAGCCCTTGCTCTTGTTTAACCATTTGTGTGTGAGCATGGCTTGTCAATCACTCCAATTAGATCATTATGAGAGATTAGGAAGCAGTGGTCTTAAAGGGACAGTTCACCCAAAAATGTTCTGCCATTTAAATTGTTCCCAATGATCAATTTTACCTGCTGGAGTGTATTAAAGTGTTTACAAGTAGCTCCTTTACCCCTATTTTGACCTTTGAAATAGCTGATTTAGCCTTTGGTATCCCAACCTATACTGAAAGTTTTGATACTGGAGTCTCAGCTATTCAATAGCCTAAGTAAACACAGTCAGCAGAATAAATTACACTCACAGTGGGGTGCAGGATAATTAAGTAATAACATGATAATTTTCCATTGTTCTCTCTATGTATTGAGCTTTAGTTTTCCAGACAAATATAAGATAAGGAAGCAAGTATGTGTACACAAAGTGATAACTTAATGAAATGATATTACCTGAAGCTCAACCTATTAATATATGCTGTGATTTAAAAGCACAAAATCAGCTACTTCATATACACAAATAAACCTGAAAATGCAATTTCTCATATATTTTATATTCTGTAGCTGGTATAATATGTAATTGAAAATACATTAATATAAAAACAGTTTCTTATGTTGCTTGACAAAGGACTAAGATATGACTAATACAAATATTGAAGTTAAACAAACAACAAACAACTAAGTTACATGAGCTACAAATCATTGTCACACTGTTGCTCATTTATACATATGCTGTGATACCTATTTAAAAAAAAATGAACATATTCTCTGCCAGGAGTGTTCTAAACACAACACAATTCACTATCACTATAATGATATCACATACAGCAAGGGTCCTGTTAGGCCATTATAGATACAGGGTTAATTCTTTTAGTAAATGATTTTAACTTTGCATTTATTTCTTCTTTAACCATACTCAAAATTAACTTTGAATCTCTTTTGTAAGTTTATAACATTTCTGGATAATCTCTATAACATTGCAATTAAAATTCAACAATAAAAACACAAGCTGTTCTCAAGAGGTTTTAAACCTGTAAAGTGTAGTCAGCAGCTAAATACTCTGTTCCCTAAACTATCAGGGAACTTAGCAAAATGTTTGTACTTTTCCAGTTCATATTGACAATAATAGTAAATTCCTGGTCCATGATGGATGCAAAAGGCATACAGTATGTTAACAATCAGTCTATGCAAGGAATCTTCAGGTCTAGTTATGCTTAAATCATGCACACAAAACAGTGTTAATTCTTCTAATTCTCAAACTTCCACACCCCCTATTTTATAATAAGATGACTTTATCAATGTTAAACAATTAGTTTAATCTAGTATAAATTAATCCATATTTTGGTCCATACACACAAACTAAACTAATATTTAATCTCATTAAGTCTAGTGTGACCAGGCCACTGCTTGAAAATATACACCTCAGAGACACTTAAATCAAACTGGAAGTAAAAATAAAATCAACATAAGTTCCAAAGAGAATATAAAATCCTGATTAACACATCTTGCAATTCATTTAAAGTTTTATTTTTTATTAGGTATTCAAACGGGATCTGTGTATTCTCATTAAATGATCATTTCACGACGTTTGTACTACTGGTGTATGTGTTAGCTACAGGTTAAAAAGCTATGGTGAAGTTTTATACCTCCTATGCACAAGCATAGAAATACACTAACACATGATATTTACCTCTATGTCAAATTTCATAGTGACACATAGTGATTTTTTATGAAGATTTGTCTAAAAGGTATTTTATGATTATAATGGAAAATATGAAATTAAAAAAGAAAGTACTGAGTTAAATGTCAAGGTTTGTAGTTTCCCCTAATCTCAACTAAACTTTCAATATTGGCATATTTGTGTATTCATTCAAAAAGTTAAATGAAAATGAATGTTTAACTTAGAATTCTGTTAGTACATAAAATACAGTTGCATTATTAAGAAGTCATAGTAACTCCCAGTCTGTAAATAAGATGAAATTACTAGCATTTTGAGAACAAAATGCAATAATTACACTAGTATGCATAACATTCAACTCTAAAATAATAATACAACTTGTTCTCAATACATTTGTGATAATAATGTTAATAATAATAATAATAATACTTTATAAAGTATATTGTTATTATTATTATTTATTATATTTGTAAACATTTCACTTACCAGTATGAAGTTGGCATTTCACGATTCTCCCAATAATATTAAACTACTTTGGTTCGGTTTATTAATGTACAGAGAGATGTTCTGGAATGTGCCAAAGATAATCATTATTATTGGACTGTAAGGTTGTGCACTGTGTATTTACAGATCATTAGCTCTCCGATCACAAGAAGCACTGTAGCCCTTTAAAGAATATCTGCCTTCTCTATGCTCTAATTGTCTCTGCATCACTAGACCTGAGCTTTTGCATAGTGAGTGGCACATTAGAAGGCAAAAAGATTGAAGCAGCAGAGAGGAGCTGTTAAACATCTTTAAATCAGAAAAAGATAACGAGAGATAGGGTCAGAAACGGCAAAAGTTAGTGAGAGGAAGGGTGAGAAAGAAGAAAAAAATGAAAGAGGAGCAGAGAAAGAAGGGAATAAAGCTGAGAGCTAGGAGACAGTAGGAGAAGAGGTAGGGAAAGAGAGAGAAACAGATAGGCGAAAGAAATGTAGAAGAGATAAATACAAAGAGGGGAATAGGTAGAAGGGAAAGAGAGAGAGAGAGAGAGAGAGAGAGAGAGAGAGAGAGAGAGAGAGAGAGAGAGACAGATAGGCGAAATAAATGTAGAAGAGATAAATACAAAGAGAGAAAATAGGTAGAAGGGAAAGAGAGAGAGACAAAGACAGAGAGAGAGAGACAGAGACAGAGAGAGAGAGAGAGACAGAGAGAGAGACAGAGAGAGAGACAGAGAGAGAGAGACAGAGAGAGAGAGAGATTAAGTAGTTGTATGTAAGAGAGATTAAGTAGGTGTATGTAAGAGATATTAAGTAGGTGTATGTAAGAGAGATTAAGTAGGTGTATGTAAGAGATATTAAGTAGGTGTATGTAAGAGATATTAAGTAGGTGTATGTAAGAGAGATTAAGTAGGTGTATGTAAGAGATATTAAGTAGGTGTATGTAAGAGATATTAAGTAGGTGTATGTAAGAGAGATTAAGTAGGTGTATGTAAGAGATATTAAGTAGGTGTATGTAAGAGAGATTAAGTAGGTGTATGTAAGAGATATTAAGTAGGTGTATGTAGCTTGTGCAGGTTTGGGATAAAAGCTTAATAGAAGAAAGTGTAGGAGGCTGATATAATTCAGTACAGGATTTTGGAATATCAATCTTTACACCTCAGTTCTTTGGAGAGAGCGGAGATCACTGAACAACCTAAAGAAAGGTTAAGTCCCCATATATTCCTAGAGGTGACGATTTGCACCAGATCTCTTAAAGTTCATGGAATCCTCAAAATAACCTGGGCATCCGGCCACTTTATTTCTGCATAGGAGAACATTAATGGTATCCAGAGAATAAGAATTGAAAGTTGAAGGTTCCTGATGTTTGTAATATACAACTTGGGAACTCCGAAGAAAGTGGCTGGAAACCAGATTCAAAGAGCAAGAAGGACAGTGTGATCCTAAAGAGATTCTCAGTGACTGTAATGTTAAGATAAACTCTTGGTGCCAAAAGTTTGAGCTTTTCTAAGCAGGTGGGGCGTGTTCATTTAAAGCCCCAGATTGGGACTGGCTTATGCTTCACACTGACAGTGTGGCTGGCCACCGTTGTTGACTATTCAGTAGAAGCACACAGTAATTTTATCATTTGGAAAGCAGAGATCAGAAGGCAGGAATTGTAGTCAGCAGCTGTACGTTCAGCATCAGCACCTAGAGAAAGGGAGACAGGATTTGTACATTCAGCACTCAAAAAAGAGACAAGCGCTGCTCTTTTAACATAGAACCTGAGACGGGAGCTGTCCGTTCAGCACCCACAGAACCTGAGACGGGAGCTGTCTTTTCAGCACCCACAGAACCTGAGACGGGAGCAGTCTGTTCAGCACCCACATAACCTGAGACGGGAGCTGTGCATTCAGCACCCACAGAACCTGAGACGGGAGCTGTCCGTTCAGCACCCACAGAACCTGAGACGGGAGCTGCCCGTTCAGCACCCACAGAACCTGAGACGGAAGCTGACTGTTCAGCACCCACAGAACCTGAGACGGGAGCTGTCCGTTCAGCACCCACAGAACTTGAGACCGGAGCTGTCCTTTCAGCACCCACAGAACCTGAGACGGAATCTGTCTGTTCAGCACCCACAGAACCTGAGACGGGAGCTGTCCGTTCAGCACCCACAGAACTTGAGGCCGGAGCTGTCCTTTCAGCACCCACAGAATCTATGACATGAGCAGTCCATTCAGGAACCATAGATTTTAAGTCAGGAGCTATCCTTTCAGTACAGACAACAGAAGACTGGAACTCTCCATTAAGTACCACCTTCAGGAAGATCTGGCTAATCTATTAGGGGTACTGACTACTCAAAACTCATTTGATAGAGTCTAAATATATTTATGTTTCTTCTTCACCAAGTCAAATTCTGGAAATACTTTTACACAGTTCAATGAGCTATTGCACAATCAGCCAAAAACAGGTTCCTGTGCATAGATAACAAAGGAGCCAAACATCTACACCTGTGTTCTAGTGAAAGCAAAATCAGGAGTGAAATATTCCTGTTTATAAACAATGACGAAAAATACAAAATAATTGGATCTTGCTAGATTGGCCTGGAAGGGTGAGTTTGTGAAGGCTTGCTAGTCAAGCACAAGGTATATTTCATTGTATTCATAGTAGTAGTAGTATTTTACACAGTAGTATGGACTATCAAATTAAACTATCCAGTTTTTAAGGGGCATGAAGAAATATTCTGGAACTGAACATTTCCCTGTAAGGAATAAAAAGTGGACATGGACTTCTGAATTTTAATGTCAGTGTCATTGGTGAAAAGAACTGAACTGTTTGAGAACTGGCTAGTGACTAAAAAGTTTACTTTGAAAGTCTTACAATTTTAACTATGAAGGGATTAATAATTTAAATACATCTTAAAGCCAATGTGTAAGAGGAACTTTATTTTACAAAATTGTGTTTCACAAGAGCTGGAAGCCAATCTACCATGACCAAGCATGAGGGTTTGTGACAGAGGTGTACAGATGTTAATCACTACTGTGGGGGCCTTTGCAGCTTTTAGTCTGATGACCATAGCTGTGGGGACAGATTACTGGCTCTATTCCAGAGGTGTCTGCAAGGCCAAGTCTACTAATGACAATGAAACCAGTAAGAAGAATGAAGATGTGATGACCCACTCAGGGCTTTGGAGGACCTGCTGCCTTGAAGGTATTCTTAAAAAAGATTTTAATAAGTCGTTATATGTAAACATTTAATTCGGATTGCTAATTTGTTTAGATGAATTCATAATTTAACCTTTAAGTGTATGAAACTTAAATGGAATTAATTTAGAAGATAATGAACCTGAGAAAATATAATGTGGTTGCATAGTGTCTGTATAATCACATGAAGATATTTTATGGTTGAAATTAAGTTTGGAAAATGAGTTAATGTGGTTTTAATATATCACCTATAGCATCTCATAGAATGCAATAATAATTATCTTTGTATTAAGACAGCAAGAGAGTTAAGATTACATCATTTATTTAACGAGAATGACAGATTTCAAGATTTGTAGTTATCCGATTCAGGACAAAAGGTTAATTTAATAAGTAAGCCTATAATAGTTACCACCAAACCAATAAAAATAGATTTGAAATTCAAATGTTGCCACCTCTTCTTCACTGAATTGAGTTTACATGAAGCATTTCTATTCTGTTCTGGAACCTAAAGAGTTAAGCTGGCATTGTCAGTCTACCATATCCCCTACCGATCTAGTCCTTCTTTGCCCTTGAAAATATGGGACTTAGGCTGATCAAGGCTATGTAGGTCTGTTGTGCACTTGTAGATTTAGAGAATGCTTTAAGTCCCACAGGTGTGGATGTCAAAGAAAGGGGGGGGGGGGGTAATGATCAGTTGTCTATTTCTAATGCTTCTCCTCAACTGGTTGGAAAATGGACTGTTTACAATCACCTCCTGTCTGTTCCCATCCTGCCTACCCATATCACACATTCTCCCTTGATCCTTCCTCTGTGTGTTGTTAATTAATAACAACACTCAGGCTATTGATACAAATATCAACAGAATTAGGTAACTGTAAATAATATTTTTTATTTGTGGGGGTTATTTAAATTATTTAAAATAAAACAGGTCAAACTGATTTTAAAATGTATATATTTTTAAATGTTTTATGTTAGTTGTTAATAATTGCATTACATAATTGTTCTGACCTCTACAAAATAATTGCCATTTTGACCTAATGTTTAAAAATAATGTAAATAAACAGATGTATAAAATAATTATGCAATAGGAAAATGTAACTTCTTATGTTTAAAATAAATTAATACACTCTAATTATACTGATATTGTTATAGTAATCAGGCATGCATTATTTTGACAATTTTAATTCAGAATCTGATCTAAGATGAGTGTAATTAAATATGACAGAGCCTATTAACCACATAATAAAGCCTCTATGAGTGATTCATTCAATTGAAAAACAGACTAGAATACAAATATATTTTTTATTAATGATCACCATATATAGTTATTTCATTGTAGAAGATGGGTTGATGTTTTAGGATATATTGTCAGAAAACTTTAGTGAGTCTCTAAAGACTAGCATGAAAATGGTCTGTACGTTCTTTTTCTAAAGCTGATGGATTAGAAAATTTACTGAATATAGTCTTCCGACATTCTGATAGCAAATCCTTCCAGTGAATGTAGATAAAGGATTGCGTTAGTCTTTGAGATTAGAGGAAAGGAGACTTTCTTTCAGTAAAAAAAAATGTTCTCTTTCCTAACAGCAGTCAAGTTGTGGAATTCCCCATGTAAGAACCAATACAGAAGATAACATCTAAATTTGTCACAGACTGGTTTACAGGGTTATGTCAAGTAATCAATGTAACCAATTAAATAAAGGGAGTATTTTTGAGTTACAATGATAGCAGATTGTGGGTATTTTTTATACTTAAAGAGGTATGAAACAACATTTTTCTTTCATAATTCAGACAGAGCATACCATTTTTTTAAAAAAAAGTTTCAAATTTACTTCTGTTATTAAATTTACTTCATTCTCTTGGAATTCTTTGTTAAAGAGCATATTTAGATAGATTGTGTGCACATGTCTGGAGAACTATATACCATTTAACAATGTAAAATACTTTTGAACACTAGATAACGGAAGCTGGAGAGCTTACCACAGATTTCAGAAAATTCACACACACACACTCACATATATACATATATAAATATATATATATATATATTATATATATATATATATATATATATATATATTATATATATATATATATATATATATATATATATATATATATATATATACATATATATATATATATATATATATATATATATATATATATATATACACATACACCCATATATATATATGTCTTTTATGAGACTTAAAAGGGACACTGAACCCAAATGTTTTATTTCGTGATTCAGATAGAGAATGCAATTTTAAGCAACTTTCTAATTTACTCCTTTTATCAAATGTTCTTCATTCTCTTGGTATGTTTATTTGAAAAGCAAGAATATTAGTTTAGATGCCGGCCCATTTTTGGTGAACAACCTGAGTTGTCCTTGCTGATTGAACAGCACCAATAATCAAGTGCTGTCTATGGTTCTGAACCCAAAAAAAATGCTGACTCCTTAGCTTAGATGCCTTCTTTTTCAAATAAAGATAGAAAGAGAACGAAGAAAACTTGATAATAGGAGTAAATTAGAAAGTTGCTTAAAATTGCATGTTTTATCTGAATCAGGAAAGAAAAAAAAATGGGGTTCAGTGTCCCTTTAATGACAAATTACTGTTCAGCACTCTGTGAGGTTTTTATCCGTGCAAGCTGCCTGGGTCTTTACCAAAACCCAATAATTGAAGAAAGTCCAAGCTGCAGCAGCACTGTGTAAAAAGGTTTTTATTATAGCCAAAAAATGAATACAACATTTCGGACCAACTGTCCTTAATCATGTATAAAATCACACTGACACCAACAGGCTTAAAATACCCATAACCCCTCCCACTTAATTACAGCAAACACCTGTCTTCACCTATCCACATCAATTCATTTACCAACTCCATTTAGTGTGCACAAACCTCCTATTCAATATATTCTGTAAATAAAATAGAGATTCTCATGCAATTACCAAATACATGGTTCTTTTTGTCATCATATGTACACAGTATAGATATCCTAAAGCAAAGGTGTCTAATAATTTATTATCCCCAAGGACTTTTATTATTAAAACTTTAATAATATCTATCTCACATAGATTAAAGGGATAGTCATTCAGAAAATACTCCAGTCCATCTCTCTATTCATACCTCCTGGCCACATAGTACCTATTGTGTAAATCCAGAACAATTCTCTTTGTTTAAGATTTTTCTCCCTATTGCCCCCCCCCCCCCCTCCTAGGTTTCTCAACATGATCTCTAATTTGAAATCTTTTTTGACTTAGGCTATGCCCAACTGTCAAAAAATGATGGGCCACGGGTGCATCTAAGGCTCCTGTCCTTATACTGCTCTTATGCTGATTCAACCTTTCTCACACCTTACGGGTGGTCTCTCCTACATAGCCCCACCCACATGGGCATTTGATTATATATACGGCAAAATCTGTGTTGCAGGTAAAATACCCCCTAATCCAAAATTTCTTGCCTGTACGTGGGTGGGAAAATGAAGAACCCCGCACCATATTATTGCAGTTAGTACAATTTAGGCAGGGAAAGACAGATATAGTCTTAATAAAGGCAAATGACAGACTCATCCTGATATATCAGACGTAACTTAGGCCTAGTATTTAAACCAATTATGAAATTGAGTTGTGAGTTGGACCAAGTTGACCACTGTCTCCCTAATTATTTCAGTCTATTTCTTTGAAATAATATTATTACAAAGGTTTTTAATAATTTTATTTTTCTTATACAATATATTGCTCTTCTCATTCATCACCACAGACATTGTATGAGCAGTTCTACATACGTAATTAAAAGCTAATACTGGACATAGAACCATTTTCTCCTATTCATGTACATTCATCAACCACCGTATATCTTGTTCTTTAACTAATAAAATATATATTTATTTGGATACTAACTACATCTTCAATTGCAAGAGATCTCTACAGACTCCCTATTTTGTTTAATAAATATTTAATCCTACTTTCAATGTCCTTGTTAACAAGATTTTGTGGTCTTATGCTGAGATCAGAAAATGAAATTATGTCTTACTCAGTGCTCTGTTTATAACATGATTTCATGTTATAAAAAGGTAGATTAAATTTGGGGTTTTATTGCAAATGATAAAAATGGGTCATAAAAAATATTTTTACATAGGGTTCTAAAAACATTGGAAGGAGGGGGGCTGTACGGCTATATATGATAGAAATTCACTGTTAAAAAAACAACTTAAGTGGTGTGAAAAAACAGCTTGCTCACTGCCGTGAGTACATCACAGCTGCGGTAAACAGAAGCTCACCTTCTTTCTAGGAATAAGGAACTTAAGGCATTTATATCACAGCAGCGGCAAAAAAACAGGATCCAACTGAGCCTGCTCACGGATCCAGAACTTCTTAGGCTTCTGCGGTCCGTTTGGAGTACATTGTCTGCCGCACCATGCGCCCACATCCAATCGCTTCCGGGTTCATCACTGCCCATGTGACGGAACAATCACATGCAGCTCGGGTTCCAATAGGAGGCAAGCCGGCTATCCCTTAACATGAACAGATCTTCTGACAGTAATACACAGTAGAACAGAAAACAGTAACGATCCGTCCGGGTAAAAAAAAAAGCCCAAGCCAGGCTATGATTACGGCTTCCGCCGAAATACAGAAGCCTATCTGGCATACTACACCCTCGGATGTTTTTCCATGGACTGTTTTTACCCGGATGGATTGTTTCGGTTTTCTGTTCTACTGTCTAAAAACATTGGGCCAGGTTATGAGGGGAGCGCAAAATTGCGCTTACGCAAGTGTGATATTTGCACTCCACTCAGTAATACCAGCGCATGCAAATGTGGGCTAGTATCACAAATTGAGCTCAATGCAAACGTGACCTCGCATTCGCATTGCAGGGACACTTTGTGCTTATGGGAGCGCGCTTCTATAGGCTCCAATGGGAGTCTCATTCTCATGCCGCCAGACACAGCTGAGAACCTAGCACAGAGAAGGGGATAACTCGCTCAGCGATGGGCAGCAAATATTAAAATATCTATGTATATGAATATATACATAAGTATTTCATATTTCACATATTAATACATAATTATATTTGTATATAAGCATATTTATAGAGAACACACAGTCCCCATAGACCCCACATCACTCAATTTAAATAAAATGCTAATATTTTTTTATTTAAAAAGCACACACTATATTTAATTTAGGAAGGCTAATTGCTAGAGCTCACAATAACCAGCCACTTTTAATGGCTGTTTATATATCATGTGCCAGTAAACAGGCAAATTTGCCCATTTATGGGCCTGAGATAAATTAGCGCTCCACTTGTAATCTGTAGGAGGATGTTGACCAATGTACGTCTTTTTTAGAAGAATTAAACATAAGTGCATTCATTTTAGCAAATACCATAAGTTGTAGCAACTGAATAAGATGTATACAAAGGAAAATAATGATTTTATATGCAGGGGACATGACCAAAATATGATGATTTCGCTATGACTGCTCAGTAACAGGGAAAGTATATTGCACATCAAGAGTAGAAAGCAGAAATAGACTATCACAGCATGTAATTAATCGGTTGTATTGTACTAACGTGACTTTAAAATCATTTTCATTATTTTCTTTTTTTGGTGGATCTGTTGCAAAACTTTTGCTGGGAAAGGTTCTTAAGTATTAGAAAATACCCATATATTAATATATCTTAAAGGAAAAATGTACAATTTTAACATGCATTTATTCTGAACATAGGAAATGCTGTTAAATAAAAATCCAAATAATGTGTTTGTATGTATATATATATATATATATATATATATATATATATATATATATATATATATATATTATACAGTATATACTGTATATATATATATATATGTATATATACATTTTTCTGTGTGTATGTATAATGTGTGTATATATATATATATATATATATACTGTATATAGATTATATATATATTTATATAGATATATGTGTGTGTGTGTTTGTGTGTGTATGTGTGAGTGTATGTGTGTATTGTGTATGTATGTGTGTGTGTGTATGTGTGAGTGTATGTGTGTATTGTGTATGTATGTGTGTTGTGTATGAGTGTGTGTTTATGTATGTGTATGTGTGTGTGTATATGTGTGTTGTGTATGAGTGTGTATGTATGTGTGTGTGTACGTCTTTGTGTGTTGTGTATGAGTGTGTGTTTATGTATGTGTATGTGTGTGTGTATATGTGTGTTGTGTATGAGTGTGTGTTTATGTATGTGTGTGTGTGTGTATATGTGTGTTGTGTATGAGTGGGTATGTATGTGTGTGTGTGTAAATATATGTGTATGTATGTGTGTTTGTATGCTAAATATCAGAAACTCCATATTTTTATAGTATTGAAATCTCATTGGAATCTTACATATCCAGTAGATTATATCACACTGCACTCTTCTTTAAAGTTAACCATATGCGCTTAAAAAAATGCATTAATTTATTAATTAATAATAACTAATCTGACTCATATCTTTCTTTGGTGCCTAGTGGTTTATAGTTTGAGTTTAAAGGGACACTAAACCCAAATGTTTTATTTCATGATTCAGCTAGAGCAGCAATTTTAAGCAACTTTCTAATTTACTCCTATTATCAATTTTTCTTTGTATTCTTGCTATCTTTATTTAAAAAGCAGGAATGTAAAGTTAAGGATAGGGCTTGCTTATTGGTGGCTACATTTAGCAAACCAATAAGCAAACATAATCCATTTCTCAACCAAAAATGAGCCGGCTCTTAAGCTTTACATTCCTGTTTTTTAAATAAAGATATCAAGAGAACAAAGACAAATTGATAATAAGAGTAAATTAGAATTTTGCTTAAAATTGCTGCTCTAACTGAATCATAAAAGAAAACATTTGGGTTTAGTGTCCCTTTAACATTAATCCAGCAAGTAAGCACTCATTACTTAGTTTTTATAGACATATGAGCAGACAACAATGTATTTTGTACAAATCATCTGTAACAGAATAAGATCTCTTTCTTTTAAATGATAAATTAGCTCAGGGGTTTGTTCAGTTGAATTTAGGGTAACATCATTATTACTTATTTTAAACAGAAATGTGTTAACCTTTTATTTACTTGGGGGATTTTAATCAGCGTTACAATTTACTTCTATTATCTAATATAATATATAATAATAATATGATATAATTTGCTTAATTGTCTTGGTATAATATTGAAGGAGCACAATGCACTACTAAGAGCTAGCTAAACACATTGGGTGAGCCAATGACAAGAGGCATATATGTGCAGCCACCAATCAGTAGCTAGCTCCCAATAGCACATTGCTGCTTCTGAACCTACATAGATATGCTTTTTTAAAAAGGAGATAAAAAAGAACAAAGGAAATTAGATAACAGAAGTAAATTAGAAAGTTATTTAAAATTGCATTTTCTATCTGAATCATGAAAGTTTAATTTTGACTTTACTGTTGCTTTAAATGAAAGTTTAAGTAGTATAAACTGCTTCTGCTAAAAGCCAGCAGAAGCACAAAAAAGTTGTTTTAAAATATTTATTACTTGATGGAGTCAAGATTTACAAGAACAAAAGTGAAGATTGCATATTTATTGTCTGACTTAGAAATCAATGACTTAATCAATTGGATCGCTATTGAATCGTGTAAAACTCCTAATTTAAAGCCTTAATCAATTGAGTCACTATTAAATAGTGTAAAACTCTAAATGTAAATAATTTCCTGCCTACCGAAAGCCACATGAACAAATCAATTAAATTATTGTGTTGTGCGCATTTGTTAATTTATTGATTAAAGGGACAGTCTAGTCAAAATTAAACTTCCATGATTCAGATAGGGCATGCAATTTTAAACAACTTTCCAATTTACTTTTATCATCAAATTTGCTTTGTCTGCTTGGTATTCTTTGTTGAAAGCTAAACCACGGTAGGCTCTTATGCTAATTTCTTGAAGGCCACCTCTTATCTCAGTGCATTTTAACAGTTTTTCAGAGATAGACAATGCTAGTTCATATGTGCCATATAAATAACATTGTTCTCACTCTCGTGGAGTTACCTAGGAGTCATCACTGATTGGCTAAAATGCAAGTCTGTCAAAAGAACTGAACTAAGGGGGAAGTCTGCAGAGGTAATCATCACAGAGGTAAAAAGTGTATTAATATATCAGTGTTGGTTATGCAAAACTGGGGAATGGGTAATAAAGGGATTAACTATCTTTTTAAACAATAACAATTCAGGAGTAGACTGTCCCTTTACATTTCTTTTGTGTTTTCAAGCCATTAAGACCATTCAAATACTGTATCTAATGATTTCTGTTTATATTCACCTATCTTTGCAAGGGAACGTGTGCATACTTATTAATATTTATATTATTTAGGAAAATATAAATATATCTATACATATACATTCACTTACATGAACTTATACATATACTGTACATTCACAAACATGAACAAATCAACTAAATGTTTGCTTTGCATATATTTGTTCATTTATTCGCTTAATGTCTGCTCATTTTGCATTTTCAAATGAATACAAAGAAAACAGCAAAATTAATTCTGTTTTTCCATTCATCCAAATTCAAATGCCCATGTCTAGTTTGTAACCTGCTCCAAATTGCTATATTCACTTATATGTATTGTGTATTTACAACTGGACAATAATCAGTGATAAAAAAAGACCCTTCAATTATTGGATCTAATGATTTCTATTTATTCTGACTTATTGTTGCAAGTTAACCTGTATATACTTTTTAGATTTATATTATTTGGGAAAATATAAATATAGATATCTAGGTATAAAAATACACATTTTGTGCTACATTGTAACCTTTTTGTCTGATGCACTGTCTATCTTTAGGATGAAGTTGTAGCTGTGAGTCTGTAGAAAAATAACTATTAATAAATAATAATAAATATGTACATACAAGATTTTACCAAATCATTTTATTCTAGAGGGGTCTGTGATGTATTACTGGATGCAAATGCCTTTTTTAAAGTATCTGTATTTGCTACAAGAAATGTATTTCTTTATCCAGATTTCCTGCTCATCACTTGTGTAGACTGGCAGCTGGGATATTAAACAAAACTAATCCTTAGAAGACTCATTTGCCGCTTACATTTCTAGAGATTAATACAAATCTAATTTGAGGTGTACTTATTTCAGCATCACATCATATTAACGTATAGTTCCACTGTTCTATTGTGCTTGAAAATACCCATAGTACACCAGGGCACTTGCTTGACATAAAAATACCCCAAATGTTAAAAAGACACAATTATACTAGAACCTTAGTGACCAAAAGCTCTGAGTTTGTAGTTGAAAGAGAGGCAGTTGTACTGTTATGTTATGTTGAATTTATTTATGAAAAGATTTCTATTCATCAGATGAGGCAAATTATATTTTTGGTTCTATGTAGTCTTAAAAGGGGCAGCAACGTCAAAATTAATTACTTCTATTATAAAATGTGCTTTGTTCCCAGATCAATTGCATAAAATGTTTTCCCATAAATCGGACAGATGCTGGAGGGGGTGTGGCCAGAGGGGATCTCACCTTCATTTGGTGGAGCTGCAATAAAGTACAGGGGGTGTGGAAACAAGTGGCGAAAATACTTAACCAAATGGGTTTACTTCATAAATTGACACCGGATACTGCCCTTTTCCATTTAGGACTGGGGAAATTGACCCAACCAGAGAGAATACTGTGTATCGTCATACTCCTGGCTACAAAACTAGCAATGGCAAGGTGTTGGCTGGGAACTTCACAGATTTCACTTAGTATGGTCAGAGATATCATTGAATATATTCGCTCAATGGAAGAATTTTCATTAAAATGCATGGGTAGACTAGGCCTACATGGACAGGTTTGGGTAACTTGGGACAATTGGGGGAGAGAAAACAAATAATTAGGGTATAATGACAATTGCAGGAAGATGCTGACAGCTCAAATATGAAAAAGTCCTTTTGCCCCTAATGAAACATTCCCCTGACCTCCAACTCCCCCCCTTTTTTTTTCTCCCTATGCCCTGTCGCCTCGGGACATATAACTTGTCTCAATAATCAGAAATATCACCTACTCACCTGGATAATACCGCAATATATATGTAACGCCATCCTTCAAGCGTATCAAAGCTTGAGGAGGAAACACAATCCAGGTGATAACTAACAATTTTGAATCTTTCCCTGTGTCATATTGTTTAGTTATATACTTGGTTGTATATATTATGGACAAACGTAGGCCTACTCACTCCTACGTTTGTCATTGAAACTAGGCCCAATGACTGTCGCATGTTATGTTGTATGCCAAATGTCCATCCGAAAATGCACGTATCTAAAAAGAGGTACTACTCATGGCTAGACATATTTCCTTATGGTTTTAGATCTAATGCTATTTACAGTCTCTAAAACATGCCTCTTATATTAGATGCATAAATATTAATGTATGTCAAATAGGCGTGTAGCCATGATGTTTACAAGAGTTTGTTTTTGTATGTCTTATTACCTCAATAAAAAAATTATTAAAAAAAAAAAAAAGTGCTTTGTTGTCTTGGTGTCCTTTGTTGGAAAGCATACTTAGGTAGGCTAAGGAGCAGCAATACTGGGAGCTAGCTGGTGATTGATGGTTACACAATGCATTCAACAAAAGATACCACGAGAACAAAGGAAATCTTATAACAGAAGTAAATTGGATAGCTGTTTAACATTGCGTGCTTTATCTGAATCCTAAATCTTTAATTTTGACTTTCTGTTCCTTTAACTTTCTCAGTTTAAAGGGACAATCCAGCCAAAATTGCCCAACATTGGAATTCACATGGATGCATTACAGTTTTGAATAGAAGCATTTTTATAAAATAAATGTGTTAGCAAAAATGCTTCTAATAAAAGCTATAACTGTTTCAAAAGTGTATTTAAGTATGCACGGTGCACCAGCATTTTAAACACAGCGCTTGCTAAGAGAACTTAAAGGGATATGAAACCCAATTGTTTTTCTCTCGTGATTCACACAGAACATCCAATTTTTTTTTTTTTTTTATATCTTTATTTTCATTGAGGTTTTATAACAAATTAACAGAAGAAAAAAAATAAAAACAATAGATGCCTTGTAACATCAATAACAACTGCAACAAGTTTTCTTGCAAGAAAATATACACAATAAATAAAATAACACATTACCAGATGCAGGGTAAAATTTATAAACCTTTAGTTTCCCTTTTTCCCTTCCTGCCTCCCTTCCCTCTCCTTTTCCGGTACCATAATATCATGTATTCCATTAATTTCTAGTTCATATATAAAAAATTATACCACTTAGCACCAGTCAAAAAAAACCCAACAAACAGACCCCCCCCCAAAAAAAAGGATAAGGGGGGGGGGATAATCTGGGAAAATTACCATAGCCCGAGCAATACTATCTCTGAGTTCCTAAATGGGTAAATCATGTGCTCTATTTCCTCCGGTGGAAATATTTTAATAAACACTGACCATTTTCTAAAAGAAACGTACAATGTCACTCTCTTCTTTCATATTGGTTTCCCTCTGCTCTATCATATATTGCTTTTATAAACAAGTTTTAAGCTCGTTTATGCTGGGGCTTGTCCTTCCTTTCCATTTTTTGAAAATCAGATATCTGGCCACTAATATAGTCATATTAACTATTTTATTATGCTTCCTGAGATCTTCCGTTGTCTCCCATAGTAAAACCATGGAAGCTACATCTAGCCTCAGGGGAGAAATTCTTAGTACTTGATTAACCCAATATTCCAATTTAGACCAAATCCTAGGACAATCCCAAATAATATGAATAAGATCTGCCGAGGGTAGCGAGCATTTTGGGCATATACAAAAGTTAATGTTCCCACATCTAAGCCCCTTTTTTGGGGTGTAGTAAGTTCTGTATAATAATTTAATGTGGGACTCTCTCCATGTAGCCGATAAGGTGACTTGTGATACTTTTAAAATAGACACCTGAATTTTATTTGCGTTTATGGAGTGTTGGGGTATCATGGAATTCCATGCATCTGATATAATTCCTAAATTCAACTCTCCCTTGGTAGAATTTAATAGTTGGTAGCATGGTGAGATAGACATAAACCCATTTTTTACTAACACAAGCCAATTCTCCAGTTTCCCCAGGGACCAATTCCATCCGCAATCATTTATCATCTTAGTTATAAAGTGTCTTATTTGTAAGTACGCAAAGAATTCTTTGTTACAAAGACTAAATTCTGTTTTTAAACTCTCAAATGTTTTAATACTATGTCTACTCCAATCTATCAGCTGAGATATGTTATTCAAACCTAGAGTATGCCATCTCTGGAAAGATGCTGATTGTATTCCCGCTTGAAATTTAGGATTTCCTTTAATTGGCATGTATGCAGAAATACTGCAGTCAATGGATAATATTCTACATATCTTCCTCCAAGCCTGCAAGGGATACATTAATGTTTTAAATGCTCTAATTTCCTGGGGAACTGTCTTAAAATTACAATGTATTAAGGCTGTGGGGAGGTATGGTGAGCTTACATTTTTTTCAAGTTCATTATTTGTTACGTAGTCTTTATTTAGAATCCAGTCAACTACTGTTCGAGCTAGAGAGGCTAGATTATACATCTGTATGTCTGGTAATGCAAATCCCCAGTATTTCCTGGGAAGTGAAAGTTTCATCAACGAGATTCTGGGTCTTTTTCCCTGCCATATAAAGGCTCTCATCATGCTATTGATTTTTTCAATATCCTTCCTCTTAATAATTATTGGAGTGTTCTGCAGAATATATAATAATTTTGGGAGCAAAATCATTTTAAATGCAGCTATGCGACCCGAGATTGATAATGGAAGGTTTTGCCATAGTTTCATACTAGCCCCAATCTCTCTCAGTACTGGTGTTATGTTAAGATCATAGCAGATATCTAAATCAGTAGTGATCATTATCCAGAGGTATCTGAATGATTCTGAAACTCTAAAAGGTATTTCTATCACAGAGGTAGGATTCTTTCTCAACCATAATAATTCCGATTTTGACGCATTCATCTTATAACCCGAGAAGGATCCGTATTGTTCTAAAATTGAGACAAGTATAGGTATATTCTTTCGTGTGTTAGATATGTATAGCAGGATGTCGTCCGCATATAGCGCAATTTTAAGCTCTAGTCTGCCTATTTTTATTCCTTCCATTTTCGCTCTTATCACAATTGCTAAGGGTTCTATTGATACATTAAAGAGGAGAGGAGAGAGGGGACATCCCTGGCGCGTTCCTCTTTCCAGCAGTATCTCTGAGGATACCATGTTATTAACAATCATCCTCGTAAATTATTTTTTATATAGATTCTTCACAAATTTAAGGAAGTTCCCTCTGAAGCCAAATTTATAGAGAGAGGAAAACAAATGGTCATGGTGGATTGAGTCAAACGCTTTTTCTGCGTCTATTGAAACAATTGCTAAGTCTGAGGGAACCCCCTCTCTCCTCTGCTCCACCAACTCAGTAGATTTAAAATAGTCTATTGTGACAATTACTTCCCTAATTTTTGCTGTTAAATTTAGTTTCTGGAGGAACCCTGCTTGATCTTTATGTATTATGTCCGAAAGTACCAGTTGTAGTCTCTTAGCTATAATTGAAGTCAAAATCTTATAGTCAGAATTCAAAAGTGCTATGGGCCTGTAAGACTCCTTTTTAGTCGGATCCTTCCCAGGTTTAAGAATCAGAGTGGTATAAGATGTGCAAAATTGAGAAGAAACTACATTTCCATTAACAAACATGTGATTATACAATTTACTTAAAGGTAAGGCAATTAATGGTGTAAGAATTTTATAGAACTCATTGGGTAATGCGTCCGGGCCAGGTGCTTTATTTAACGGGAGATCTTGAATGGTCTTTAAAATTTCTTCTTCGGAGATTGGGGAGTTTACAATTAGCATTTTTTCACTAGTGAGTGTAGGGTAAGTGATTTTACTCCAAAAATCATCTGCTTTTACCTTATCTGAATCCCTTAGAGAATATATCTCTGTAAAGTATTCTGAGAAAATATTAGAAATATCTTCTGTATCTGTATGGGTTTTCTCCTTGTGAAGAAGTTTGTCTATTAATGGGGATCTCTTTTCACTTCTCATCAAATTAGCTAATAACTTTCCAGCTTTATTGCCATAACGGTACAATCTTGCCTGGAGTTTGAGCTCTTTTTTAGTCTCTTTATAAATTAGAAATGAATCTCTTTCATTTTTTGCTCTAACATACTTGGCCCAGTTTTCTGAAGAGTTATTGAGCAAATATCTATTATATGAGTTAGTTAGAGATTTTATCACTTCTGTTTCTCTAGTTCTTAATATTTTAATTCTGTTAGCACTGTATGAAATCATTTCTCCCCTGAGGACTGCCATTGCAGTCTCCCAAAAGATATCAGGGCGATTGGCATAAGTTTTATTAAATTCAGCGTATTCTTCATATTTGCTCTTTAGCCAATTTTTAAATTTTAAATCATTCATTAGCCATGTTGGGAAGAAACGAGAAGATCTGGGTCGGAGCTCATTATATTGAATTTATATTGTAATAGGGCTATGATCTGATATACAGATAGGAAGTATTTTAGCCGTAGTTTTCATTTTACACAATCTTTCATCAATAAGATATAGGTCTATTCTAGATAGAGTTTTATGAGCTCGGGACAGACAAGTAAAGTCTCTTGCATCTGGGTTCTGCAGTCTCCATATATCCCTAACCATCAGATTTTGGGAGATCTTCTTAAACATTTTGGTTTCTAAATTATCTCGCTTGTTCTTCCCCAGCGTACACTTCTTTCTAAGCCTATCTAAGGGATGATGTGGAGACATATTATAGTCCCCAACTATAATTAGGTATCCTATTGATTCAGAAATTATTTTTGACTGCAGAGTATCCCAGAACGTTGGATCAAATACATTGGGAGCATATAAATTACAAAGCGTATATAAGATTCCTTCTATTTTTAATTTTAAAATTATATATCTCCCTTCTGGGTCTGAGATACTGTGCAGGGTTTCATAGTTGATTTTTTTCCCTAACAAAATTGCTACACCCCTCTTCCTTTTTGTGGCTGTAGAGGCAACCACTTCCTTGACCCATGAAGATTTTAGTTCTAGCACTTCCTCTAAATTTAAGTGGGTTTCTTGTAACATAGCTATGTCAGTATTGATTTTTTGTAGGTGAGCTACAATTGATTTTCGTTTAATAGGGGAAGTGAGACCACCAATATTCCATGACGTTAATTTACATTTATCCACTCTACCCATCCCCCAGCCACCCTATACCAATACCGCAAAAACATAGGAAAAAAATAAAAAATAAAAATAAAAAAAATAAAAATAAAACAAGAAATAAAACCATACCTTGTCTTTTTGTTTTTGTTTTTTTTCTTTGTTTTTTAAGGTTTATAATAATGAAGTTAGGGTAAATCCCGTGTTAATGATTAGTGTGATAAAGGAAGAAAAGTGAAATATTTAATATCGGAAAAGGTTATGATTTTATTTTTATGTATTTCTTATCTGTATGTCTGTCCTATGTTTTCTGGTTCCAAATGACATAAGTGTACCATTGATTATGTAATTTTTTGTCTTTGCCTTTCTTTCTTATTTCTGTATATTCTTTTTTTTTACCTTTAATAACAATAAAAACATTATATAAAAAAAAAAAAGAAATAAAACCATACATAATATTAATTACAGTATTTCTAAACATTCCAACCAGAAGGAAAAAGATTCCTAACATTTTTTGCCCTCCCAGTGCGGGAATTCCCCCAGGGGCCCCGCATTACCCGTAAGTGGAGCTTGTACCTTGTACCATAAATCAAACTAGGATCATGTTTTCCCAATTCCTCTGCAAATTTTTCTGCTTTTTTGCAGATTCAAAAAAATTAACTTCATCATTGATTGTGACTTTTAAAATAGCTGGAAAAATTATAGTAGCACGATAACCTGCTTTAATAAGTTTCATGCAAATGGGAGATAACTCTTTTCTTTTCCCCGATGTTTCAGTGGAAAAGTCCTGAAACACTAATATTTTATTCGTCCCTAAGAGAATAGGTTGATTCTTTCAATAATGCTGAAGTATTACCATCTTGTCCTGAAAATTCAATAATTTAGCTATAATTGGTCTAGTTCTGGTCTTCCCTCTAACCTCATCGGATTGGCGTCCTAATCTCTGGGCCCTTTCGACTATTATTGGGGGATAGGAAGATGGTAGGCCTAGTAATTTTATTAAAGTTTCGGATATAAATTTTCTCAGATCTTCATATTGTTCCCCCTCAGGGACCCCTATTATTCTCAAGTTGTTTCTCCTGGATCGGTTTTCGAGGTCTTCTATTTTAGCTTGCATTTTAGCTAGTATTATGTCTGCAGCTTCTAATTTGGAACTGTGGACTATACTAGTATCTTCCAAGTCTGAAACTCTTTGCTCAGCTTCTAGGAGTCTTTTTGAGAATTGTCGAATTTCATTAGTGAGGGAAGAGATGTCTTGTTTAATCTCAAGTTTTAGAGAGTCAAATCTTGGGGCAAGTGCGTCAGTAATGCTGGCTACTAATGTTTGAGTATCTGAGCCTTCTTTATTGTACATTAAATTAGAAGAAAGTGAATGAATATCCACCTGCGTTTCTGTCGTGTTTTTGTTTTTCTTATCTCTGTGCCTGGCCGCCATAGCTGGTGAGGGAGTCTTATTGCGTGTGTGCAGGAATTTGTCCATAGAATGATTGTGTGCTAGATAAAGGTGGGGGGAAAATTCCCCCACTTATAAGTGAGAAGTGATGGAGTGATGGAGTGCCGGGAAGTGAGTGGGGAAAAAAAAAAAAAGGGGGGGGGAAGAAGCAAGTGAAAAAAAGGTGAAAGAGTGAGTTGTAAAGGTGTTCAGTGAAAATATACACAAAAAGAGTGAGGGGGAAAAAAATAATAAAAAATAAAAAAATACAGGGGGTGATTTATAGTGCTTTAGGTTATGGCGGCGGATTATTATGTGGGCTTAACGAGTTAGTCAATTTTTTCCACAATACTACTTTCTATCCTTTAGAATTCTTTCTCTGCTATCTAGATATTCAGCTTTCTTTACTACTAACAAAGCTCTTAGGCCTAGGGAAAACAAAAAGAATTAGAGCTATACATGACCAACTAAACTTGTGTGGTTAAAAAAATCCCTTCCTTTTTCTTTTCCTCTTTCTTTCTTTCCCTCCCTCACACCATTCTATATAGTCAAGGGTACCACCTTATAAGTTTGCCCCCTTAAGGAGCTATATGAGTTTCTTTTAATAATCTGATACCTGTATAGAGGGTATCCAGTAGCCCTCACAGAACCTAAGCTATTGACCTATAAATTAACATATATACTATTTTTTATTTAATATCTTTCTATTTCTTTGGGTAGTGTGCAATATATATTACTCAGAGGGTCACAAAATGTATTCTGTTTCTCCTTACCCTATACAGATGTTAGAACCCAACTTGTGGGGTTTATAATTGTCAATAACAACTTCTCCCACTTTCCTTCTTCTTCTCAGAGGAGAGTAGGACCTTAATAACAATTAACACATACACAGGTTATCAATGACTTTACAAGATACTGGGACTTGTGGTTGTTAGATTTGGAAATATCTTTTGCACTCTTTCCCCTTGTATAGTAAAATTTTAACCTCTATAGCCTAGCAATAACCTACCTACATATAGCCGCTTACTGCTTTATATACAAGGAGGATTCTCAGATATTTGATCTGGATTAGTTTAATCTTAATATGTGTTTAGGAATAGTTTGTTACCCACTGTGTTCTTGTTCTCTTTAGGGAAACAATGTATCTATTTAAATTATAAACACTAGAACCGTTGCAACATTTCTTATACTTTAAACAATTTTTATACATAAAACCTAGCTAACAACCACAATATCAAAGTTATTTTTTTTTTTTTTTGCATTTTTTCCTTTCTTTCCCCTTTTCCTCCTCTTCCTCCTTATCCTTTCCCTCACCTTTCTGTTCCCTCCTTTCCCCCTTTTCTTCCCCTCTTTTCTTCCAGGGATTATAGTGGTGTTTTACCAGTTCAACTTTTTACTTTTATTATCAATAGTGTTTAAGACCCAGGAGTGTTCATCCTGTGATGAGAGGGTGTATTTATGGTGATAAGCATGTAATTAACAATACAACTATAAACATTTCTAATCCCCACTGAATTTATGTTTAAGTCACATATTCTCTTACAGCTCACGGCTTATATTAAAGTTCACAGTCTTTCCCTCCAGTTAAATCCTCCGGTGGGACTCTTGTACTGACTTTCGATATCTAAATTGACTGTCAAGCTAAAGCAGGGAGAAACCAGTTCAATAAGCTCGTTTAGAGCCGAGGGTATTGCTGCTTCACCAACAATCCGACAAAACAATCAACCTGGGACACCCTGAGGCATCCTGGTAGCAAACTGAGTACTTTACCAGCTCTTGAAGTGTCCAATGCCAGACTTAGCTTCTCTTCACAGCTACCCCCTCTTGCAACATCGGTGGGAGGGTGATTCGGTATCCAAGCCAAACGTCCACTATCCGCAGGAATTTCTTTAGAACGGCTTTGTGGGCACAGGTGGAAAGAGACCCACGCTGAAATTGCAAAAGTATCCTGAAAACGCGCACTGATCCTGCCCCTCATGCAGCACCGGTGGGAGGGGGTTACGGAAGCGGAGCAGTGCGGCCGCGGACCGGGGTGAAAAAGATCTCCTCCGTCTTCTGTCCCCGTTGATAGAGCCCACCCGGAGTCGACAGCAGCACAGAGGACCACGTCTCCTATCTCAGCTCGCCATAAGCAGTAAGTCGATCCTTCACTTTATCCTGATAAGGGTCAGGGAAAATCTTGACGAGTGAGGGTCCCTTTTGAACCACAGACAGTCCAAGGCAATACCTTCTTAGTCAGAGCTTGTCTGCTACTTCCAGCGTAGTGTCAGGGGGGACCGTAGAAAAAGACCTGGTACCTTCAGCAGTCTATACCTGTGGGGTGTAGGTGAGTTTTATAAGCTCGGCATACTGGTTTTACGCCATTGTCCCTTATGCTCTCTCCCAAGCGTTAGGTTCAGGTAACAGCACTGTTATAGCGGTAGCATAGCGATTATAGCAGTATTTTAGTGAGGATAAATTCTTTCAAGGCAGCCACATACAACACAAGTGCGGTGTTATAGCACTTATTGAGGTTCCTGTAGCGGGGGAACTACACTTTTCTAGCCACCCCTGGTCTAAGGGTTTGGGCGCGAATAGCTCGCCAACAGCTTGTAGAAGGGTAACACAGAGCAGGTGCAACCTGTGACCATACACCTAAGCTCCTCCTCCGGAACCTCCCAGAACATACAATTTTAAGCAACTTTCCAATTTACTTCTATTATGTAATTTGCTTCATTCTCTTGATATCCTTTGTTGAAAAGCAAAATAGGCTCAGTAGCTGCTGATTGGTTGCTACACATAGATGCCTCATATGATTGGCTCACACATGTGCCTTGTTATCTCTTCAACAAAGGGTATCTAAAGAATGAAGCAAATTACATAATAGAAGTAAACTGGAATGTTGTTAAAAATTGTATTCTCTATCTGAATCATGAAGGAAAAAATGGGGGTTTCATGTCCCTTTAAGGTGCTGGTACCATCTAGAAATTTAAATTTGTTAATTGCTGACATGATACAATTCCCACTGGCGCTCTGAGCAGCTGCAGTATTTAAAATGCTGGTGCACTGAGAATATCTAGCTATGCCTCACAAGAGCAAAATGTTAACATTAAAACAATAAACACTTTTACTAGAAGCATTTTTGCTGATACATGTATATTGCAAATATGTTTCTTTTCAAAGATGTAATTCCTCTATGTGCAATTAAATCTTGACCGGAATGTCCTTTAAAAAGGATTATAAATCCTTACATAGGGCACACAACATGATCTGGAGAGTTCTAAATGTTGACTGTATCTAAGAAATTCTGTGTTTCCAGTTCAGCTAAAGATTCTGGACAATGATAAATGTTTAATACTAATTATATATAACTTTTACTGTCTTTGCTCTAATCTAGGTTATACTATGTGTGATAAAATGAAAGTTTTAAATATGTGTTAATGCTGTATACAATCAACATCTGAAGAAATGTAAATTTAATCTGTTTATCATTTCCTAGAATATTTTGCTGCATCAAAAGCACTGTACACAGTAATTTTGAGGGATTAAGATTCTATGATCAAATTCATTCAAAAGTATGTATCTATCAATCATATATTTAATAGAGAAAATATGTACTTTTCTAGTTAGGATAATATATATGATATCTAAAAAAGTTTTAATCTACATAATTTTCCTAAATGTGTCATAAAATGGATATGAAACACTGATATTTTAATATAAACTGTTTAATTATGTGTAGTAAAAAACTAAACAGATTATTTTGTCCCGACTTCTTGTAGTTTAATTTTGGGTTTTCCAATTACGAGTATTGGAATTGTAGACTGCAGACTTCACAAGCCTAACTCTTCTATGTATCTGTCTCTTCTCTGCAAATGTGCTAAAAATATGACAGTGACAAACCTTTATCTACTCTAGATTTGTTCATCTATGTAAGGCAAGTGGTGGGTATGTTTGGTCATTGAAGAATGATCGACAAGATGTTAATCAGGGCTGGACTGGGGATAAAAAAACAGCCCTGGAAAAATTGGAACACCATTCCTTTTTTGTTGTTGTTGAGTCAGTGGAATGCACACATCCCGTAAAGCGGATTATTGGTATATTCCTTCCCCCCAATATTTTTTTCAGAATTAAATTATATTAATTTGTATTTTAAAAAGTGCCAGATTATTGTTATATAGACACCCTACAACCCAATTGCATCCATTAATCACCCCTTTAAATTATAGCTTACCCCACCCAGCTGCTGTAGCCCACCAGGAATTCTCCTGGTATCCTGGTAGACGAATCCGGCATTGATGTTAATGTATTCAGAACATTTTCACACTGTTGACATGGATACAATAAAGTCTTGTACTTCCATAATCAAATTTTGCACAGTCGGGGGGTGTGTCTCTGGGCAGCACCTTGAATGGATGCAATATCGGTTGCTCTGAGTGGAACATTGATAATTTGCCTTTTATCGGTGTCTAAGAGGGTCATCCATTTACCTTAACCTGATATCTAGAAACTACACATTCAGCTGAATCGAATGATATAACAATATTGGGTATTCCACCTTTGATAACTGATCCAGAGCATTGAGGCCTAAGGCAGACTCCTCAGTGAGAGGCTTTCAACCCCCCCCCCCCCCCCGGTATATTACAAGCCGGGTAAGCAATGTACTATCACTGAAAACTCGAGACACTACTATACAAGCAATGAAACATAGAAAGATTGTTGATATGATAAGCTCACTCCTGGAGTCTTATAGAGTGCAACTCTGTAACGACATAGAGATGGCATTTAGATTTGACTTATGCAGCCACGTGAATATGGTGGAGCAGCCACAAGCAACAAATTCATCCATACATGCCCACGAGCTTAGCGTAGTGGAGAAGGAGAGTCCGGTAGCTACCGTTCATAGCATAAACAACAAACCTATTTCTGGACACTACAGAGTGCTCAATCATCTAGGGGTTGAAACCGCAACTAAAGGCACTGCTTCATATGCCCCTGAAGTGGCGTGCATGAAACAGCGATTCCGGAAAAGACAGGCCCGCAAAGCTCCACATCTATTGCGACCATGGAGAGATCCGGACCGCAGCTTCCACCGAAAAAAGGTGAAATACATAGGTGTGTATAGGATAGACATGCTATATGTGATGAAAATGTCATGCACACTACTAAAAGTTGCGTGCCTAGTAAAACCAGCCTCACTTGAGATTTCCGACAGAGGCCAACATGCCCGGGGTGTCACAGAGCCTAAGGTAATACCACTGAGCCTTGAGGCTCCTCACCCAGAACCAACATGCCGTGGAGGACACAGAGAGCGATCCCTCAGGAGTCATTTATGTTGGCCAGCAGGGAAGATTAATGAGAGACTTGACCGTACCTACACAGGCTTTAAAGTAGGAGTCGGTTGAAAAAGCTTTATTTGATCCGGTATGGACTGGCAATCAGATGTTTTTACGGATCACTGCATCTAAATTACAAAGCCAGGACTCTCTCTTCTAAAAACAGTTTAATTGTTATGTACACTGCGTTTTGCCCCTGGCCTTTTTTCTAATCTTGATAAATGTGTTACTATCCTTGTGTAATGTTAAGGTCAGAGTATGGATGGTAAATAATAGCATCCCTGAAACACACATTTAAGCGTTTGTGAAGACAGAATATATGTATATAGATCTAAATATGCTCAACATCCAAAGGAGGAAGAATTGGGACCAAGGACTCAAAACTTGATGCAAAGGTTTATTCAGCAATGTTGCTCATTACAAGGTGAGTATCCAAGAAGACACCTGTCTACAGGGAGTGCAGAATTATTAGGCAAGTTGTATTTTTGAGGATTAATTTTATTATTGAACAACAACCATGTTCTCAATGAACCCAAAAAAAACTCATTAATATCAAAGCTGAATAGTTTTGGAAGTAGTTTTTAGTTTGTTTTTAGTTATAGCTATTTTAGGGGGATATCTGTGTGTGCAGGTGACTATTACTGTGCATAATTATTAGGCAACTTAACAAAAAACAAATATATACCCATTTCAATTATTTATTTTTACCAGTGAAACCAATATAACATCTCAACATTCACAAATATACATTTCTGACATTCAAAAACAAAACAAAAACAAATCAGTGACCAATATAGCCACCTTTCTATGCAAGGACACTCAAAAGCCTGCCATCCATGGATTCTGTCAGTGTTTTGATCTGTTCACCATCAACATTGCGTGCAGCAGCAACCACAGCCTCCCAGACACTGTTCAGAGAGGTGTACTGTATTCCCTCCTTGTAAATCTCACATTTGATGATGGACCACAGGTTCTCAATGGGGTTCAGATCAGGTGAACAAGGAGGCCATGTCATTAGATTTTCTTCTTTTATACCCTTTCTTGCCAGCCACGCTGTGGAGTACTTGGACGCATATGATGGAGCATTGTCCTGCATGAAAATCATGTTTTTCTTGAAGGATGCAGACTTCTTCCTGTACCACTGCTTGAAGAAGGTGTCTTCCAGAAACTGGCAGTCGGACTGGGAGTTGAGCTTGACTCCATCCTCAACCTGAAAAGGCCCCACAAGCTCATCTTTGATGATACCAGCCCAAACCAGTACTCCACCTCCACCTTGCTGGCGTCTGAGTCGGACTGGAGCTCTCTGCCCTTTACCAATCCAGCCACGGGCCCATCCATCTGGCCCATCAAGACTCACTCTCATTTCATCAGTCCATAAAACCTTAGAAAAATCAGTCTTGAGATATTTCTTGGCCCAGTCTTGACGTTTCAGCTTGTGTGTCTTGTTCAGTGGTGGTCGTCTTTCAGCCTTTCTTACCTTGGCCATGTCTCTGAGTATTGCACACCTTGTGCTTTTGGGCACTCCAGTGATGTTGCAGCTCTGAAATATGGCCAAACTGGTGGCAAGTGGCATCTTGGCAGCTGCACGCTTGACTTTTCTCAGTTCATGGGCAGTTATTTTGCGCCTTGGTTTTTCCACACGCTTCTTGCGACCCTGTTGACTATTTTGAATGAAACGCTTGATTGTTCGATGATCACGCTTCAGAAGCTTTGCAATTTTAAGAGTGCTGCATCCCTCTGCAAGATATCTCACTATTTTTGACTTTTCTGAGCCTGTCAAGTCCTTCTTTTGACCCATTTTGCCAAAGGAAAGGAAGTTGCCTAATAATTATGCACACCTGATATAGGGTGTTGATGTCATTAGACCACACCCCTTCTCATTACAGAGATGCACATCACCTAATATGCTTAATTGGTAGTAGGCTTTCGAGCCTATACAGCTTGGAGTAAGACAACATGCATAAAGAGGATGATGTGGTCAAAATACTCATTTGCCTAATAATTCTGCACCTGTGTATCTAAATATGCTTGCTTAGCTCACAAGTCATTGTAGCTGGTTCCATGCTCACACATATTTTTCTAATGCGGTTATTTGCTATCTGTGTTTGCCCTGCACAAGTTCCACCACTAAAATGTTCTTATCACGTATTCTATTCAGGGAATGATTGTCAATTTCAGTTTCTCACCTTTCGCTGTCCTGAGTGCTTATCTAGACAGTAATAGCTGTCTGCGTACTTGATGTTTATACAGTTGTTGTATAGATAAATTTTGTTCTCTACCTCCCAATCTATGTAATAGTTAATGATAGATGGCTTCATTTTGGATCTTATACCATCAAGAGCCATAGTGACACTACTCTTTATAGAGTGACATATTTATGTTAGGCTCCCACTAGAGACGCTGACCAGCGGAATTTTAGATCATTAGCCCTAGTTATTATGTGTAGGCCTGCCGGTTCTCCAGTTTGACAATGAGCTCGACATACTGTATGAGAACTTCAGTATTAATATACCCCTAGACTCACCAAACCCCTATAGCCTTGTAAAGACAAGGAGGATAATACATGTATAATTCCCTACATTTACTTAACCTGCTGGGGGGGCTATTTTATTTTATATTACATCACTCTCTCTTTGATGCCCTATACACCATAGAAAATTAAAAATTGTATAAACCAGTACCAGACTATGCAAGTATCTGGTGAAATCATAAATAAAATAACTGGCTAAGCTCTATTCCAGGCAGATCCCTTGCTGCTGTAGATTAAAGTGGATATTTAGATATGGTCATCTTATTTACACTATTGTTAGTTCTCTCCTATCCTCGTAGTTGGAGTGATTGTTATTTCACAATCTTCATATTATATACACTATTAAATGTCATTGCTTGTCTGTAACTATAGTTTTTAGGGTCAAAGAGTGGCCCTATTTGTCTCACTACTAGTACATACCCTCTACCAAGTTCCTCAATCAGTACACATTATAGATCAAGGTCCAAAAGAGGCCATTGCTTTTCTTTTGGGGATCCTAGACCTGTAAGACATAATAGCTACAAACAAGGGTTTATTGTACGTTATCACCCTGGAACAATAAAACATAAAATCTGAGGTTAACAAAATGATACCCAAGAGTGGTCTTTTCATCTCATTATACCTTCCCCTGTATTTTATCATATTCTCTTACTTAAGGCCCAAGAGTGACCTGATAGGCATGTTATGGAAGGTTATTTTATAAATGGGCACAATGGGGCATATTTATCAAGCTCCGAATGAATGGCTCGCCAGAAACAGCAGTTATGAAGCAGCGGTCACAAAGACCTGAGCAGGCGGACAGACATCGCCGGAAATCAACCCGATTGAGTACGATCGGGTTGATTGACACCCCCCTGCTGGCGGCCTATTGGCCGCGAGTCTGCAGGGGGGGCGGCGTTGCACCAGGAGCTCTTGTGAGCTGCTGGTGCAATGCTGAATATGGCGAGCGTATTGCTCGCCGTATTCAGCGAGGTCTGGCGGACCTGATCCGCACTGTCGGATCAGGTCCGCCAGACCTTGATAAATAGGGGCCAGAGTCTTAATTTTGCCATCTATGACTGTTAAATTTTCCTTTGTTGAGTTATGCAAAAGATATATATATAAATTTTGACTGTGCATCATTAAATGCCGTGCTATATGGCAATTTATTCTGTATGTTTATACTGTTTGTATGCCTGTCTTAATTACCTCAATAAAAAAAATTAAAAAAAATATTTTGCACAGTCTTTTTATATTCACACTTTCTGAAGAACAAGATCTACTAAGCATGTGCACAAGCTCACATGTTATACATATACTAGTCTGTGAATGGCTGATGTCTGTCACATGATACCGGGGGCCGGAAAATGGGAGAAAAAATAAATTTGTCAGAAAAAAAATCTACTGCTTATTTAAAATTTAGAGTAGGTGTTAAATCATTGTCTTTTTTATTATGCACTTGTTCAATATGTAATTTGACTGCATTGAGAGGTCCTTTAAAGGGTGTTTAATCTCCTTTGAGTGCAAATACATCTGGCACTCTGTCTCTCCTATAATGTGAAGAAAGAGAAAGAGTGAGATAGAGAAAGAAAGAAAGAAAGAAAGAAAGAAAGAAAGAAAGAAAGAAAGAAAGAAAGAAAGAAAGAAAGAAAGAGAGGGAGAGAGAAAGAGTGAGAGAGAAATAGAGGGAGAAAGAGAGAGAGAGTGTGTGTTTGTGTGTGTGAAAACAGTGTGTGAGAGAGAAAGTGAGTTAGAAAGAAAGAGTGTGTGAGAGAAAGAGAGAAAGTAAGTGAGAGATAAAAGAGTGTGTGAGAGAAAGAGTGAGAGAGAAAGTGAATGAGAGAAAGAGTGAGAGAGAAGAAAGAGTGTGTGAGAAAAAGAGAAAGAGAGAGAAAGAGAAAGGGAGTGCGAGAGAGAAAGAGTGAGAGGGAGAGAGAGAGAAAGAATAAGTGAGAGAGGGAGATAGGAAGAGTGTGAGAGAGTGAGTGAGAGAGAAAGAAAGAAAGAAAGAAAGAAAGAAAGAAAGAAAGAAAGAAAGAAAGAAAGAAAGAAAGAAAGAGAGTGTGTGTGAAAAAGTGAAAGAGAGAGTGTGTGTTAGAGAAAAAGCATGAGAGAGAAAGTTAGTGAGAGAGAGAGAGAGAGAGAGAGAGAGAGAGAGAGAGAGAGAGAAATAAATAGTGGGAGTGAGACAGAGAAAGAGAAAGAAAGATTGTGTGTGAGAGAGAGAGAGAGAGAGAGAGACAGAGAGAAAGTAATTGAGAGAGGGAGAGAGAAAGAGTGAGAGTGAGAACGAAAGAGTGTGAGAGAAAGAGAACAATATTTTATCAATGAGTTGATGTTAGCCAATAGCGTGCTAACTATACAGCATAATGCCAACTGGGCCGCATGACTATTGGCTAAGAGGTGGAAATGTCACCTTATTGAAAAAAATGTAGTTCTACCGTGGGTGTCTGAGGCGCTCAGCACAGCCATACACTGCAGGCAAATAAAGGAACTTTCAGCATGAAGTAGTTTATTCTTTATGACTGAAAGTCTGCTTTATTTGTAGCACTGGTAAATCCTAGCGTTTCAAAAATCACTTCATTTTTAGGAGCCATATAGGCCATTAAAGTTTATTTTGATTTTGCACAACGCCAACACAAATGATTTTGTCTGTAGAAGAAATAAGTTGTCTATCAAAAGAGAAAATCAATTTTTGGAACAGAATAAAATCTATAAACACGATATTGATAAATGCTGCTGCATGTGCACTGCAGGAACTCAATACTTTTTCCTAAAAATCAATATTTAATCAATTTTGAGCTAAACATTTCTGAAATTACTAAATAGATTAATTTGTTTGTATGATCACAGCACCATATCACGCAAGTTAGAAAAATGATAGTTTTTTATTTGGAATATATCTAGAAAAATGGATTTACATCAAATTTTCAGACTCATTCCTATAATCGATTGCGAGGAGCACATAGCTTTTATTGGATACATCCATTAAAACGTTATTCGCAGAGATTATAGAATCACAGTAATGAGGTGCTGCAAATCACTGATATACCCAGTGTCTTAAAGTGAATGTAAACTTTAATGACTTAAAGCCCAAGATAAAAATAAAATCTTAAAAACAGGGGCACTTTAATTAATTAAAGTTTACAAAGACGCTTTTTAAAAAAAATACCTTTGCGATATGGTAAACATAACACCGATCCTCCGCCCGCATCTGCTGCTTTCTTTAGCAGATCGATGACCAATCTGGCTTCCTCCAATTGTTGTGTGCCCCCTTTAGCGTCCAGCTCGTGGGGCATGCATGGTGTTATGTTTACTATAACGCAAAGGTAAGTACCATAACAGCCATAACATTTTCAGAGGCTGTGATGACAGTGATATAATCTAAAGTTACAAGCAATTATATAGTCAGGACTATAATAGTAACTTTGATAATGGGGTGAATTAATCCTTTAGAACGTTTATAAAAATAAAATTTCAATTTTTTTCTAAAAATTAATATACTGTAGGTGTAGTTCACAATCTTATGGCATTTTTTTTTACTTGATTCATGCGTTAAAAGCTGTGAATGTCAAAAAAGGCCTTTTCGTGTCTTAAGTACCTGTTTTCAGTATAGATACTGGAATGTCAGCTGAAACTGAGAAATACAACAGCCTATTCACACCTTTTAAGGTTAGAGTAAAAGTCCTTTCAATTAACCAATTTGTTCACTGTGGAAGGGGAATACTGCTTTACATGTGTGAGATCAATTTATTGTAATCCAAAGCTATCCTCACCAATGCTAATCCATCTGGATGCAATTTGTATCTTGGCATGATGGTCATACTTGTATGATTGCTAAATGGCTATGTTGTCAGTTTTAATATTTGACTAAGGTTATAACTCTGAAACATATAATTGAATTAGTGAATTCTATCAATTTACCCCAAGCCCTGCTCCTAGTGTTCATCCACACCCCAGTCGCTAGAGTAAGTCAGGGGGTTGCTGAGTAGTAACAAAGAAAAGGAAATAAAGAAAGTAGCACTCTCTTGGCACACACTTAGGGCTAGATTGCAAATGTCACGCTATTGTTAGCGCAGGTCGTGGTAATCGATATTGCATCCATGCTAATTAACGCACATATTATAAGTTGAAAGCAGGGTTGTATTTGTTTTGTATTTTTTGCAAGACATCACCACAAGGCATTGACCACCTTTCGATGGCAAGCTATTGAAAAAGTGGTAACCCCCCGAGAAGAGGAGATAGGGACAAGCTGCTGGGCAAGAGGGAAATGTATTGGATCTTCAAGTTGGGCACAAGAATTCCCTCAGGAATGAATTCGGAATACGATCTGATTCATTATTGGAAATGAGAGTGATGTCTCTTATGATATGAGTATTAGTCGTTAATCTTGGCTTTAGTTTATGGGTTCACGGTCATGCTCATAAATATCATATGAGTTTTAACCTAGTGTTCCATTTGAACATATTTTTGATACACATATGTACTATTGTCAGTCCTTATTTGGTTAAATTTGGTTAATACTTTATATTTTGTTCTTTTGTATATACCTAAGAGTCTTTTATGCATTTTTCAGCAGATTATATAAATCATTCTAATTGCTGAATAATTATGCTATCTAGAAATGAGCATTATTTACTTAATTCAAATAAATACATTTTTATTTGCAGTCATTACAGGCATGAGCGACATTAATATTAATATATGTTGACTATACCTTTAAATAGGGTATTTGGCAGAGAATAGCATGAGTTGTTTTTAACCAATGAGAAAAAGGTGTAGGGTACATAGGTCATGTAACAGGTGTACCCAGTAGCTATGATTACGGCCTTGCGCTGAAACATGTTAGCATTTTTTCATGCTTGATTTGTTTAATCGCTTGTCATGATACCTCCATATGTTGTTTTTGGATATAATAAATATTGATATTTTGAATTGCTAATTGCGCCTCTGCAGAACTCTTTTGTACTTCATATAGATATATATTTTATAAAAAACATATACAGGTATATATATATATATATATATATATATTTCAAAATAAAAAAGAACAAATTACTCTATGTGAAGAACATTGGAATGTAAAGTATTCATAACTACCTTTGTCTAATGCGGTGTCAGGTTAGCGTGCGAGCGATAATTGTAAGGTTTTTTTTAAACAGCATGCTCCGTTGAAGTCTTTGGGGAGAAGAAGTTAATATGTGTAAATATAAACATATATATTTAAAAATGATGCCCATCGCTGCGCTAACGAGGCTCCCATAGGAGCCTATCGAAGCTCTCTCTCGTGAGCGCAATGCTTCCTAGCAATGCAAACACGAGCTCGCGTTCGCATTGCTGTACACTGTAAAGCAGTATTTTGCACTCCACTTGTAATCTGGCCCTTAGTTTGAATTTCAAATGAGTAGTAGATTTCTCTCTGACAAAGTTTGAAGTTAGTTCTATTTTTCCTCCCACTGCATCATGTGACAGCCATCAGCCAATCACAAAATGCATATACGAATATTCTGTGAATTCTTGAACATATCCAGTAGGACCTGGTGCCTCAGAAAGTGTGTAAATAAAAAGATTGTGTACATTTATATAATAGAAGTGAATTTGAAAGTTGTATAAAATTGTGTGCACTATCTGAATCATGAAAAATGTATTTTGACTTTAGTGGTCCTTTAACCAAAACACTACACTGCTTAAATGGAATTTTTGCCTTTGATTGTTACCCAGAATTCATTTTGGAATGGGACCCTCATAGGGAAATTATGCATTTGCTCTATCCAACATGAACAGTGTATCGTACACTATGCTATCTTAACCGCTGACTTTCTTTACACTAGCGGTATTAATGTTCCATACTGATTACATTTTGCCGCTCCACTTGCAATCTAGGCCATCATTTTTCCTAAATGTTCGTTACTGAATATCACTTTATTTAACTAAGAACAAACCATTTGTGAACTTAATGCAATGAATTTTATTTGACATTGCTGAACATTCATGTAAATACGATGCATTTCCTTTGTATTATGATTATAAATATAGATAAATATATTCCATACGTACTGTTTTTGTAACTCTTAATGCTAACATATTTGGAAGCCTTAAATAAAAACAAAACTAAATCAAACAAAAGGAAGCGGTTGAGAATAGGATTTTCAGTCTAATGATTTTATCATTTATATTCATTGCAGCTCTGTATTAGCCCATATTTTCTCCAGGCAGTGGTTTTAGCTGAATAACAGACAGCAAAGCACTTCTCGTTTTTTGACAATAACAGTCAGGGAGACTTTTTCTTTTACATTTTTAATCAAAAGCATGTCATGTTAGTTTGAGTTGAAAGAGAAATTTGAGATAATCAGCCTCAGCAGTGTACATTAGTGCAGAATAGAGCAATGAATCTGGTCTCAGCAAACCACGAGATTGGCAAAAGCAAAGCCAATAACACAACAAGACCCTCAGGAAAGGAAAAGACATCAACAGAATTGGATATTATCTGCCAACAACATGCACAGAATAAAAGAACTGCTTTCTCTGATCAGTAATCTAAACGTGCATTTTTAAGCGAGTATCTCTTTTGTGTGTTATGTACTTGTACAATTCTAATTTATTCTTAAATTTAATTAGTCGTCAGGCTACTGATAATATAAAGCTCTTGATAAAGATTTTATCAAAACGTGCGTCAGAAGGAATATGGTGTAGCTTCTCGTAAAGTGTGTCTTAAAGCGACATCCTAATGCAAAAATGTAATGCACTAATTTGTTAGATCGTATAACGTTTTCATTAGTGATCTTAGCTGACTCTGGGGTTGATCTCTCGTAATTATAGTTCAGGAGTAAGAAAACTGAGGTCTGGGCTAAATACAGATTACAAACCAATTTCATAACATTACTAATATAAATGTAGCGGTAAGAAAGGCCTATATATGAAAGCATTGGGAAACGGATGTCTGGATGTTATCTATCAAGGTAAATATATATTAGGTAAATATATATTTGGTAAACATATATATATATATATATATATATATATATATATATATATATATATATATATTACAAACACACACATGTTTATATACATGCACACAAACCACACTACACAAACACATGGATATTTATATATACACACATAAGCAAACACATATTTATACACACAAATATATATATATACACACACACACACACAATACACATTAATACAGATTAAGCCTGATGAAACAGCCACTGGCTGAGAAACGCGTCGCTTGTTTTTAACCTTGTTTTAAATAAAGTAAGTCTATTACTTTTAAACACTTGCTGCCTATATCTGAATTATTTTGGATCAACTTTTTGGCCTCTTGGATCATCTGGAGGTTTGGAGTCTCCTGCTTGCCCTGAACAAGTCTGTTGGGTGACTGAATTGATCCCAACCTGCTTTATTAGCATCATTGGAGATGCTACAACAAATGTGAGTGCATATTATACCACCTGTTTGCATTTTCCTTGGCTAAACTGTACTAGGCCATATAGGCACCTTTGTGTCTTTTGTATCTTTCTATCACAGATCATATATCTATATTAAGAGGTCGGTCTTCTGGGTGACTGTTATAGATCCCAGACTGCTCCTATTGCACTATTTGGAGTGCTACAACACATGTGAGTGTAACCATACACACTATTATTATATCTTTGGATCAGACAATATTGGGCCATGTGGCGCATCTGTTTCTTCTTGTTCTTTTAGACTGCTGTTCTTGGATCTAGGCCAGGTCCTTCACAGATTGCTGCCTCCATCGATCATATCAACATCATAAGAGACTTTCACATACCTACATATACTGTAGATTTAAGTATCCATGGTTATATACTACTGTCTCTCTCTCTATATATTTCTTTTAAAATTGTGCCATATATTTCTGTTGTATCATACCAACTGTTGTTCTAATATTTAACAAAATAGCTTGTATAAGAATTGGGTACATTGCTATATAGCCCGCTGTGGCAATTGAGTGGATAGATCCACATCTTAAATAACTCCTTAGTGTATCATTTGAGATTTGTAACAATAGTATATTGTATCGTTATTATAACAAGGGCGCCCCCTATTTAATCAGATTGTTTTTTTATATAATACACATATTTATATATATATATATATACACACAAAATACACATATTCATACATTTACACACATACATATATACACACTTACATGTACACACCTACATACACACATCCATACATGCATACATACATACACACTTACATATCCACACACACAAACATGTATTTACATATACACACACATATACAAATTATATATATATATATATATACAGTATATATATACACACAACACACATATACACACATACGCACTTACATATCCACACACACAAACAAAACACACACAAATACATACAGTAGATACATGCATAAACACTTACATATGCACACACAAACACATATTTACATATACACACACATACACAAATATATACACACACACAAAACACACAAATACATACATACACACTTACACATCCACACCCAAACAAAACACACACATATCCACACCCAAACAAAACACACACATACATATATACACACATACCCACACACAAACACATATTTGCATATACACACATCCACAAACATCCACACATATACACATACACAGTTAGATATACACACATAAACACAGACACACAAACTCTAATGTTGAGATCCCACAGAATAATTGTCTCTAATTGCAAAACCTATGTTCTATGTTATAGATTGAGTTTATTTTATAATTGTCAATATTATTGTGATCAGGAGTATAAGAGACAGACAATTAACTTTACTGCTCCTAGTAGCCAAGTCTGAATGTTATAATGAGAAATAAGTGATGAAATATTTCAGTGAAGGTTTAGGTGCATTAGTCTAGAAAAAAATGTCTATTGCTGAAGGGAATTTTTAGAAGGGGAAAGGGTATAAATGACAGAGGTGATGTTACTGGTTAATGGGGGCCTATTCAGCCAATCGGAATCTAAGGGACGCCATCTTGGATGACGTCATTTAAAGGAACCTTCATTTGTCGTTAATCCATCGGAAGAAGAGGATGCTCCACGTTGGATGTCTTGAAGATAGACCTGCTTCGCGCCGCATGGATGAAGATAGAAGATGCCGTCTGGGTGAAGATTTCTGCGGGCTTGGATGAAGACTTCTGCCGGCTTCTTGGAGGACTTTTGCCACTTGGATGAAGACTTCTCCCGGCTTCTTGGAGGATGAATGTCGGATCTTCAAAACTGTAAGTCGATCTTCAGGGGTTAGTGTTAGGATTTTTTAAGGGTGGGGGTTTTATTTTTGATTAGGGTTTTGGGCTGCAAAAGAGCCAAATGCCCATCCAAATGCCATTTTCAGGGCAATGGGGAGCTTAGGTTTTTTTTAGTTAGTTTTTTATTTGGGGGGTTGGTTGTGTGGGTGGTGGGTTTTACTGTTGGGGGGTATTTGTATTTTTTTTTTTTACAGGTAAAAGAGCTGATTTCTTTGGGGCAATGCCCAGCAAAAGGCCCTTTTAAGGGCTATTTGTAGTATATTGTAGGTTAGGGTTTTTTTATTTTGGGGGGCCTTTTTTATTTTCATAGGGCTCTTAGATTAGGTGTAATTAGTTTAAATCTTTGATAATTTATTTTTTTATTTTTTGTAACTTAGTGTTTATTTTTTTGTGTAACTAAGTGTTTGTTATTTTTGGCAACTTAGTTGTTAGTTTTTTGTAACTTAGTAATTTTTTAGTGTAGATTTAAATTATTTAAATAGGGTTATGTGTTTAAATATAGAATATAGTTATTTTAATTTGTAAAGTATAGGTAGATTAAGTTAGGGTAGATTAATTATTATTTTAATATAGTTTAAGGTAATTTTAGTATAATAGTTAGGGTAGATTAATTATTATTTTAATATAGTTTAATGTAATTTTATTATAAAAGTTAGGGTAGGTTGATAATTAGTTAAATATAGTTTAATGTAATTTTATTATAATAGTTAGGGTAGGTTAATTATTAGTTTAATATAGTTTAATTTAATTTTATTATAAAAGTTAGGGTAGGTTGATTATTAGTTTAATATAGTTTAATTTAATTTTAAAGTTAAGTTTAAATTTATAATAAGATAGGGATGAGTTAATATTTAATATAAAGTTATTTAGTTGTTAGGTTTAGGGGTTAATAGGTTAATTTAGTTTATGGCGATGTGGGGAGCTGGCGGTTTAGGGGTTAATAGCTTTATTTAGTTGCAGTGGGCTCCGGGAGCGGCGGGATAGGGGTTAATAACTTTATGTAGGTGGCGGCGGTGTCGGGGGCGGCAGATTAGGGGTTAATAAGTATAATATAGGTGGCGGCTGTGTAGGGGCGGCAGATTAGGGGTGTTTAGACTCGGGGTACATGTTAGGGTGTTAGGTGTAAACGTAACTTTTATTCTCCCATAGGAATCAATGGGATATCGGGCAGCAGCGAACATGAGCTCTCGCTGCTTTCAGACTCCCATTGATTCCTATGGCATCCGCCGCCTCCAGGGCGGATTGAAAACCAGGTACGCTGGGCTGGAATAGTGCCGAGCGTACCTGGTAGATATTTGATAACTAGCAAAAGTGGTCAGATAGTGCCGAATTTGCATTCAGAACATCTGTAGTGACGTAAGCATCGACCGGCGGATCGTATGTTACGTCACAAAATTCAACTTTTGCCGGTCTGTAGGCTTTGATAACTAAGGCGAATCAGCCTCTCCACAATTACGCTGCGGAATTCCGGTGTATTTGCGGTTGACGGCTTGATAAATAGGCCCCATGGTCTTAAAGGGATATGTTACTCACATTTTAAATCACGTGAAAGTTATGCGGCATAGAAAAAGTCACAGAAAAATATCTATGCAAAAAGGAAGTTATTTTACCTCAAAATGTCTTCAGCTCATTAGAGTATGTGCTCTGTGAGCAGTTATCTTTCAGCTACTCTTTTTACTGTCTTCTGCATGGTGAATAAAACAGCCAACCAGCTTCAGGCGAATCAGCATTTGAGTAATATCCCTTTAATGGAAGTTGAAAGGCTCTTACTGAAGAACATGCAACATGACTGTGGGAGATGATAGCACCTTATAATAAACTAGCTCACTGGTGAAGATGCAGAACAGCCTACCAAGAGTGGAGTAACAGTCTCTGAATTGGCTAAGGGTCTCACTATTCAATAGCTAATACATGGAAACAGTATATATTTTAGGTGCAGAAAAGCAAATCTGCCAAATCCACAGATAAAGTTCTTAAACAAAGTTTATTCCAACCAATAATTTCCTTAAAACAACCTTTATTAATTAATTTCATGTGGTCCTTACTATTGTCATGTCTCTAATTATTAAGAATCTGAGAATGGCTTGAACTATTGGGCGGGGAAAAGGTTCTCACTACTGAAAGGTCTATCTGGAATGGGTAAAGGTCTCAGTGATAAAATCCCTTTTGGAGGGGACAGGATTCATTACTGAGAGAAGTAGGTATCATGAGGACATTACTAGGGGGGGGGGGGATAAGTATCATAAGGACATTGCTGGGGGAGCAGGTATCATAAGGACATCACTGGGGTAGCAGGTATCTTACGTACTACAGGGGAAGTAGGTTGAATAAGGACATTACTGGGGGAGCTGGTATTATAAGGACATTACTGGGGGAAGTAGGTATCATAAGGACATTACTGAGGGAAGAAGCTATCATAAGGACATTACAGGGGGGAAGTAGGTATCATAAAGATATTACTGGGGAAGTAGATATCATAAGGACATTACTTGGGGAGGAGCTTTAATTATAAGGACATTACTGGGGAATGTAGGTATCATAAGGACATTACTGGGGGAAGTAGGTATCATAAGCACATTACTGGGGGAAGTGGGTATCATAAGGACATTACTGAGGCAAATAGGTATCATAAGGACATTACTGGGGCAAGTAGGTATCATAAGGACATTACTGGGGGAAGTAGGTATCATAAGGACATTACTGAGGGAGCAGGTATCATAAGGACATTACTTGGGGAAGCAGGTATCATAAGGACATTACTGGGGAAGGTAGGTATCATAAGGACATTACTGGGGAAAGAAGATATCATAAGGACATTACTAGGGGAAGTAGGTATCACAAGGACATTACTGGGGAAGTAGGTATCATAAGGACATTACTGAGGGAGCAGGTATCATAAGGACATTATTGTGGGAAGAATATATCATAAGGACATTACTGGGGGAAGTAGGTATCACAAGGGTATTACTGGGGGAAGTAGGTAACATAAGGACATTACTGAGGGAGTAGGTATCATAAGGACATTACTTTGTGAAGCAGATATCATAAGGACATTACTGGGGGAAGTACGTATCATAAGGACATTACTGGGGGAAGAAGATATCATAAGGACATTACTGGGGGAAGTAGGTATCATGAGGACATTACAGGGAAGTGGGTATCATAGGGACATTACTGGGGAAGTAGGTATCATAAGGACATTACTGGGGAAGTAGGTATCATGAGGACATTACTGGGGGATGTAGGTATCATAAGGACATTACTGGGGGAAGTGGGTATCATGAGGACATTACTGGGAGAAGTAGGTATCATAAGGACATTACTGGGGGAAGTAGGTATCATAAGGACATTACTGGGGAAGAAGGTATCATAAGGACATTACTAGGAAGTAGGTATCATAAGGACATTACTGGGTGAAGTGGGTATCATGAGGACATTACTGGCGGAAGTAGTTATCATAAGGACATTACTGGGGAAGTGGGTATCATAAGGACTTTACTGGGGAAGTAGGTATCATAAGGACATTACTGGGGAAGTGGGTATAATGAGGATATTACTGGGGAAGTAGGTATCATAAGGACATTAATGGGGAAGTAGGTAACATAAGGACTTTACTGGGGAAGTAGGAATCATAAGGACATTACTGGGGAAGTGGGTATCATGAGGACATTACTGGGGAAGTAGGTATCATAAGGACATTAATGGGGGAAGTAGGTATCATAAGGACATTACTGGGGGAAGTAGGTATCATAAGGACATTACTGAGGGAGCAGGTATCATAAGGACATTACTTGGGGAAGCAGGTATCATAAGGACATTACTGGGGGAGGTAGGTATCATAAGGACATTACTGGGGAAAGAAGATATCATAAGGACATTACTAGGGGAAGTAGGTATCACAAGGACATTACTGGGGAAGTAGGTATCATAAGGACATTACTGAGGGAGCAGGTATCATAAGGACATTATTGTGGGAAGAATATATCATAAGGACATTACTGGGGGAAGTAGGTATCACAAGGGCATTACTGGGGGAAGTAGGTAACATAAGGACATTACTGAGGGAGTAGGTATCATAAGGACATTACTTTGTGAAGCAGATATCATAAGGACATTACTGGGGGAAGTACGTATCATAAGGACATTACTGGGGGAAGAAGATATCATAAGGACATTACTGGGGGAAGTAGGTATCATGAGGACATTACAGGGAAGTGGGTATCATAGGGACATTACTGGGGAAGTTGGTATCATAAGGACATTACTGGGGAAGTAGGTATCATGAGGACATTACTGGGGGATGTAGGTATCATAAGGACATTACTGGGGGAAGTGGGTATCATGAGGACATTACTGGGAGAAGTAGGTATCATAAGGACATTACTGGGGGAAGTAGGTATCATAAGGACATTACTGGGGAAGAAGGTATCATAAGGACATTACTAGGAAGTAGGTATCATAAGGACATTACTGAGGAAGTGGGTATCATGAGGACATTACTGGGAAAAGTAGGTATCCTAAGGACATTACTGGGGGAAGTAGGTATCATGAGGACATTACTGGCGGAAGTAGTTCTCATAAGGACATTACTGGGGAAGTGGGTATCATAAGGACTTTACTGGGGAAGTAGGTATCATAAGGACATTACTGGGGAAGTGGGTATCATGAGGATATTACTGGGGAAGTAGGTATCATAAGGACATTAATGGGGAAGTAGGTATCATAAGGACTTTACTGGGGAAGTAGGAATCATAAGGATTTTACTGGGGAAGTGGATATCATGAGGACATTACTGGGGAAGTAGGTATCATAAGGACATTAATGGGGGAAGTAGGTATCATAAGGACATTACTGGGGGAAGTAGGTATCATAAGGACATTACTGGGGAAGTGGGTATCATGAGGACATTGCTGGGGGAAGTAGGTATCATAAGGACCTTACTGGGGGAAGTAGGTATCATAAGGATATTACTGGGGAAGTAGATATCATGAGGACATTACTGGGGGAAGTAGGTATCATAAGGACATTAATGGGGGAAGTAGGTATCATAAGGACATTACTGGGGAAGTGGGTATCATGAGGACATTGCTGGGGGAAGTAGGTATCATAAGGACCTTACTGGGGGAAGTAGGTATCATAAGGATATTACTGGGGAAGTAGATATCATGAGGACATTACTGGGGGGAAGTAGGTATCATAAGGACATTACTGGGTGAAGTAGGTAGCATAAGGACATTACTGGGGGAAGTAGGTATCATAAGGACATTAGTGGGTGAAGTAGGTATCATAAGGACATTACTGGGGGAAGTAGGTATCATAAGGATATTACTGGGGGAAGTAGGTATTATGAGGACATTACTGGGGGAAGTAGGTATTATGAGGACATTACTGGGGGAAGTAGGTATTATGAGGACATTACTGGGGGAAGTAGGTATTATGAGGACATTACTGGGGGAAGTAGGTATCATAAGGATATTACTGGGTGAAGTAGGTATCATAAGGATATTACTGGGGGAAGTAGGTATCATGAGGAAATTATTGGGGGAAGTAGGTATCATAAGGATATTACTGGGTGAAGTAGGTATCATAAGGAAATTACTGGGTGAAGTAGGTATCATAAGGATAATTCTGGGTGAAGTAGGTATCATAAGGACATTACTGGGTGAAGTAGGTATTAGTGATGTCGCAAACATAAAATTTTCCGTTCGCGGACGGCGAACGCGAACTTCCGCAAATGTTCGCAAACAGCGAATTTTAAAACCCACAGGGACTCTTTCTGGCCACAATAGTGATGGAAAAGTTGTTTCAAGAGGACTAACACCTGGACTGTGGCATGCCGGAGGGGGATCCATGGCAAAACTCCCATGGAAAATTACATAGTTGATGCAGAGTCTGGTTTTAATCCATAAAGGGCATAAATCACCTAACATTCCTAAATTGTTTGGAATAACGTGCTTTAAAACATCAGGTATGATGTTGTATCGATCAGGTAGTGTAAGGGTTACGCCCGCTTTACAGTGACAGACCAAACTCCCCGTTTAACGCACCGCAAACAACCGCAAACAGTCCATTTGCACAACCGCAAACTCCCCATTTGCACAAGGTTGGATACCAAGCTAGCCATGTCCCGTTCCTTGTCCTCACTGATGTCATTGAAGGTCTCTTCCTCCACCCAGCCAAGTACAACACCAAGGGTCCCCGAAAGGTGACAACAAGCCCCCTGGGACGCCTGCTGTGTTTGGTCTTCCACCTCCTCAAAGCCACCTTCCTCCTCTGACTCCTCTTCTTCAGACTCCTCTCTCTGCGTTGCCTCTCTCTGCGTTATTATAAGGTGTGTTAAGTTGTACTATTCCTATCAGTTTAATCCCTGTTATGTGCCTTTTTTTTGGTTTGGTTTTTGAAGCCACAGTGCAGCACCAGAGGCCAGAAAAATTAGGCATGTACACATGCCTGAAAAATTAGGTATTGTTGCAGCCGCTGCTGTAGCAGCGGCCAGAAAAATTGATGTTTGTTTCCCAGGCAGAAAGTGCCCTAAAACATTGCGGCTTGAACCCTAGTTGGTGGCGGATAAGTCACGCAAGTCATCCGGCATTTTGAGATAAAATACAGCAGCGTGTGGACCATTTTTAGCCCAAGGCAGCTCATCTCATAAGGCCTTTTTTAGTCTAATGTATCGCCCACTGTCAGTCCCTTCGGGATCCATCCCTCATTCATCTTAATAAAGGTGAGGTAATCTAGACTTTTTTTACCTAGGCGACTTCTCTTCTCAGTGACAATACCTCCTGCTGCACTGAAGGTCCTTTCTGACAGGACACTTGAAGCGGGGCAGGCCAGAAGTTCTATCGCAAATTGGGATAGCTCAGGCCACAGGTCAAGCCTGCACACCCAGTAGTCAAGGGGTTCATCTCTCCTCAGAGTGTCGATATCTGCAGTTAAGGCGAGGTAGTCTGCTACCTGTCGGTCGAGTCATTCTCTGAGGGTGGACCCCGAAGGGCTGTGGCGATGCGTAGGACTTAAAAAGCTCCGCATGTCCTCCATCAACAACACGTCTGTAAAGCGTCCTGTCCTTGCCGGCGTGGTCGTGGGAGGAGGATTACTTTCACCTCTTCCCCTGTTAGATTCCCGTTGTGCTGTGACATCACCCTTATACGCTGTGTAAAGCATACTTTTTAATTAGCCTTTTTATACAAGGGTCCCTCAACAGGCACGACAGCATGAAAGACCCCATTTGCACAAGGTTGGATGTCGAGCTACTCATGTTCCGTTCCTCGTCCTCAGTGATCTCACTGAAGGTATGTTCTTCCCCCCCAGCCACGTACAACACCATGGGTACCAGATAGGCGACAACGAGCACCCTGGGATGCCTGTTGTGGTTGGTCTTCCTCCTCCTCCTCAAAGCCACATTCCTCCTCTGACTCCTCTTCCTCACAATCCTCTTCCAGCGTTGCCGCAGGTCCAGCAAGCGATGCTGATAAAGATGTTTCTGGTGGTGATGGTGACCACAACTCTTCCTCTTCACGCTCATCTACGGCCTGATCCAGCACTCTTCGCAGGGCACGCTCCAGGAAGAAAACAAATGGTATGATGTCACTGATGGTGCCTTCGGTGCGACTGACTAGGTTTGTCACCTCCTCAAAAGGACGCATGAGCCTACAGGCATTGCGCATGAGCGTCCAGTAACGTAGCAAAAAAAATCCCAGCTCCGCAGAGGCTGTCCTAGCACCCCGGTCATACAAATAGTCGTTAATGGCTTTTTCTTGTTGGAGCAGGCTGTCGAACATTAGGAGTGTTGAATTCCAACATGTCGGGCTGTCGCAAATCAAGCGCCTCACTGGAATGTTGTTTTGCCGCTGGATATCTGAAAAAAGTGCGCCATGGCCGTGTAGGAACGCCTGAAATGGCCACACACCTTCCTGGCCTGCTTCAGGACGTCCTGTAAGCCTGGGTACTTATGCACAAAGCGTTGTACGATCAGATTACACACATGTGCCATGCACGGCACATGTGTCAACTTGCCCAAATTCAATGCCGCCAACAAATTTCTTCCGTTGTCACAAACCACTTTGCCGATCTCCAGTTGGTGCGGAGTCAGCCACTGATCCACCTGTGCGTTCAGTGCGGACAGGAGTGCTGGTCCGGTGTGACTCTCTGCTTTCAGGCAAGTCAACCCCAAGACAGCGTGACACTGCCATATCCGGGATGTGGAATAGTACTTGGGGAGCTGGGGGGGTGCCGTTGATGTGGAGCAAGACACAGCAGCAGAAGAGGACTCAGCCGAGGAGGTTATGGAAGAGGATGGAGTAGGAGGAGTAGAGGTGGCAGCAGGCCTGCCTGCAAGTCGTGGCGGTGTCACCAACTCCTCTGCAGAGCCACGCATTCCATGCTTGGCAGCCGTCAGCAGGTTTACCCAATGCGCAGTGTAGGTGATATACCTGCCCTGACCATGCTTTGCAGAACAGGTATCAGTGGTCAGATGGACCCTTGCCCCAACACTGTGTGCCAGACATGCCATTACTTCCTTTTGCACAATCGAGTACAGGTTGGGGATTGCCTTTTGTGCCAAGAAATTTCAGCCGGGTACCTTCCACTGCGGTGTCCCAATAGCTACAAATTTTTGAAACGCCTCAGACTCCACCAGCTTGTATGGTAAAAGCTGGCGGGCTAAGAGTTCAGACAAGCCAGCTGTCAGACGCCGGGCAAGGGGGTGACTTTGTGACATTGGCTTCTTATGCTCAAACATGTCCTTGACAGACATCTGACTGTGGGCAGATGAGCAGGAACTTCTCAAGGCGAGAGACGGAGTGGCGGATGGTTGAGAGGGGGCAAGGAGGACAGCAGTGGTTGACGTGGCTGAAGATGCTGGACCAGGAGGAGGATGGCGGCTTTGAGTTTGTGTGCTGCTTGTACTCATGTGTTGATCCCATAGGCGTTTGTGATGTGCGATCATGTGCCTTCGCAAAGCAGTTGTACCTAGGTGGGTGTTGGACTTCCCACGACTCAGTTTCTTTTGGCACAGGTTGCAAATGGCATCGCTGTTGTCAGAGGCAGACAAACAAAAAAAATGCCACACTGCTGAGCTCTGCAATGACGGCATTCTGATGGTGGCAACAGCATGCGTTGATTGGCGTGCTGTCTGGCTGACCCCGGGTGCCGATGCATGCTGTCTGACTGTGCCACTAGCTCCTTGCCACGACCTCCCCCTGCTTCCAACTCGTCTCCTCCTCCTCTCTGTCTCCCCATCTGAACTTTCCCCCTGTTCTTCTTCTCTTCTAGCTGGCACCCACGTGACATCCACGGACGCATCATCATCATCAACCCATTCACTTGTATCTGACAACTCAGCAAAGGAAGCAGCAGCGGGTACAACATCATCATCATCACACCGTACGTCCATGTGTGTAATGCTGCCTGACTGAGACATATCCCTGTTATCTACATCCTCTGGCAATAATGGTTGCGCATCACTCATTTCTTCCAACTGATGTGTAAATAACTCCTCTGACAGATCAAGTGAAGCGGCTGTGGTGCTAGTGATGGTGGTGGCGGCAGGCGGGCGAGTGGTAACTTGAGAGGTGCCCGAAGCTAAGCTGGAGGAGGATGGTGCGTCAAGGTTCCGAGCGGAAGCTGTAGAAGATTGGGTGTCCTGTGTTAGTCAGTCAACTATGTCCTCAGAACTTTTCGAGTTCAGGGTACGTGGCCTCTGAACACTGGGCATTATTCTAGGGCCAAAGGGAATCACAGCACCACGACCACGACGGCCCTGCGGGGTGGCCTGCCTCTGCCTGTCATTTTTTTTTCGATTAGTGGTACTATGCGTGCAAGCGACTGTGACAACAGATATGAGTGGCACTGTGCACTGGCAGAAGTTGGCAGAGTAGACGCTGTAGGCCTGACACACACGCTTGCAGACAACTAACTGCTATTCAATCTATTACAGTCAAAAAAAAATTTTTTTTTTAAATGTACACTACTGTTACACCAGATATGAGTTGCACTGGTGTGACACTGTGCCCTGGCAGGCCCTGAAACGCACACATGTGAAGGAAACTGACTGCTATTATTTCACAGTCAAAAAAGTGTTGTTGTTTTTAAATGTACACTACTGTTACACCAGATATGAGTTGCACTGGTGTGACACTGTGCCCTGGCAGGCCCTGAAACGCACACGTGTGAAGGACACTGACTGCTATTATTTCACAGTCAAATTTCTAGTTTTGTTTTTAATGTACACTACTGTTACACCAGATATTAGTTGCACTGGTGTGACACTGTGCCCTGGCAGGCACTGAAACACACATGTGTGAAGGAAACTGACTGCTATTATTTCACAGTCAAAAAAGTGTTGTTTTTTTTAAATGTACACTACTGTTACACCAGATATGAGTTGCACTGGTGTGACACTGTGCCCTGGCAGGCCCTGAAACGCACACGTGTGAAGGAAACTGACTGCTATTATTTCACAGTCAAAAAAGTGTTCTTTTTTTTAAATCTACACTACTGTTACACCAGATATGAGTGGTGGCACTGGGCAAGTGGGCACAGTATACGCTGTGAGAATGACACACACGCTGGCAGGCAGGCAACTGCAATTAGATTACACAGGAAAAAAAAAAAAGCAGACTGATGTTCTAGCCCTAAAGAGGGCTTTTTGGGGTGCTGTCCTTACAGCAGAGATCAGATGAGTCCTTCAGGACTGTAGTGGACACTGAATACACTAGCCTAACTATCGATTTCCCTATTAAATCAGCAGCAGCTACACTGTCCCTCCTCTCACTAAGAATGCAGCTTCCGAATGAATCTAAAATGGATGCTGTCCAGAAGGTGGGAGGGTCTGGGAGGGAGGGTTTGCTGCTGATTGGCTGGAATGTGTCTGCTGACTTTGAGGTACAGGGTCAAAGTTTACTCAATGATGACGAATAGGGGGCGGACCGAACATCGCATATGTTCGCCCACCGCGGCGAACGCGAACAAGCTA